>NC_082602.1:39511232-39673732 GCF_030936135.1 Gavia stellata
CCAGCTTCTGCACGACTTCAGCTCAGGTCTGCTCAATAATTAAGATTTTCAGGACTGTGTTTGCAATGTCTAACTGCAATCAAGGGTTCACACACACAGAATCACTAAGGTTGGAAAAGACCTGTAAGATCAAGTCCAACCATTGAATAACACTCAACAGGAATAACAGCACTCAACAGGAAATTTCCTCCAGGAAATTCCCCAAACATAACATGCATCCACTTTAAAAAGGCCCAGATAACAGCAACCACATAATAAATTAAAAAAAGGCTTCTAAACAACTTTGTCCATACTTTCTTATAGATATTAATGATCTCAAGCATTTGCGTTCTGCTTGTACTGCATTTTGGATTTATTTTTAAAGAATTTCTGCATTGCAATTAAAGGCAAAACAACACAAGTTCAACGTTTTGTAGCACCCTCAGGATGTGGTTAGCTAAGGACCAAGTTCTCAAGCCATTGGTTAAGGAGGGGTTGTCCTGCCAGTGAGGACTGCGGCCAAGCCCAGCGGAGGAGGGATCTGTCCCTCAGACCTGCACTGCACAAAACCGCCTCACGTGCAGGGAGGGGAAATAACCAGATCCGGGCTCCCCAGTGTAAACCAGGAACGTCACTGGAGGGATCGCAACAGCCTCCGGCCGTGAGGAGGGTGCGACGGGCGATGGCAGGGTCCCGCGGGGAGCACAGCTGGCCGGGAGCCCCCGTCACCCCCACGCACCGAGGCCAAAGACCAGGCATGGGTGGATGCTCAAGAGGGGTCCTGGCATTAACAGCCTCTAAGGAAAATGCACGGCAACGCCTGCCACAAGCAGCTTTCACAGGCAGAAGCAGGAGGGAGGGAACCAAAAATAAAAGGATATTTAAATGCACTTCCATCCGGCACGAAGCCGTTTGTCACAGCCCGGGATCCAGGGGCACACTGCCTGCACATATACTTTTATTAAATGCTCTCACAAATTTGTGAGGATTAATTTTAAAACACCTGTTTGCAAAAGGAAATATATGTTTTTGAGCTGCTGTATAGTACCAGACAGTTGTTAAAAGTCTGGAGAGAATGTAGTTTTATGGCATTATTTAATACTGTGTCCAAAGATGCCTTCAGTGCGCTGAACAGGTTTCTCTCTCCCCCTCCCAACCTTGCAGACTGAAGCTCGGGAGTAAAAGCTCTTCTTCATGCAAAATGTGTATGTATATAAAACTCTTAGGTATAGTATTAACATATTTAAATTATCATAAAAATAAATGGTGCACCAAAACCTTCCCCGGCTTTTTTTTTTTCTTAAAAAATAGTTATGGATATTATTCTCAGAGAAACATCTTATGTGTGGGCATGCTAAGAATTCATGATTTCATTGCACAGCAGAGAATATGTGAGTTTTATGTGTGATTCACAAAGAAAATTAGGTGTGAAAGTGGGATAAGTACTGGGATGTACAGTAGATAGCTACCTCCAAGGCAAGATTTACATACAGATATTTGTATTGTGTTATGGAACCTACTTATTGTAACCATAAAAATTATTTGTACATCGATTTCCATGGAGTCGAATTTTAAATATGTAAAAGGTAGTTAATTCTTCCAAATGAGTTTTTAAAAAAATACCAAGGGGACAAGATGCAGCAGAGACCACAGAAAGAGCCTCATCACATGATGCAGCAAATGGTAACCAGAAATTTGCAGCAAATGGAAACCAGAAATCTCCATTAAGAGCACTATATAGCGTAGAATCAATGTAATCAGACATCACTGCCTGAAAAACATATTTTACATATTGCTATCCAATTTCTAGAAATGATTTTGCTGTGAGAGAAAGGAGAAAGCACAGAATAACAAAACGAGACAAAATGCTCAAAGCTCAATTGTTGCACGTTTTCATCCGTGTCTTTTAAAGGTGCAAGAAATCCAGTGGAAGTTATTCAAATTTAGACACATGGCAGAAAACTGGGATCCGCAAAATATTAACTCCTATAACATTCAATCTAAATACAATTCTAATGAGATAAAGCTCTCTGTCTTCCGTTACCATCTTCTCGCAGTTTTTCCTTTATTGATAATTATTAATAATCACACTGGGTTCTCATGCCGTACCTGACACTCTCAGACAGCAAATCATTTTTAATGGAGAGAAAAACAGGGAAACTGAGGGCTGGCTGGATTAACTATTTTGCCCAAGGTCACAAGCAGGTCGATTTATGGGTGGGAACAGAAATTAGACTCAGGCTGTTATCATTTGAACAACACCGTCAAACGCCAGCAGATGCATTGCGAAGCAGGAATGTGAGTGGCTGATGCACCCCAAAACCCTGCCAGCAGCCCTCCACTCCTCTGGAGGAATTACAGAAAATAGGAATACTTGGTTTAGAGCCAAGCCTATAAACAGACAGGCTTACCTTACCAAGGTCCAGGCGATCCCACGGACATCAGCTCTTAGCAAAGCGCTTTTTAAAAATGAGCAATATTTAACTCACATTGTACTCTCATCTGGACCGGAATATCTGGATTTGGTTTTGGCAGGTGTGGAGGTGAGGCAGAACACAGCATCTTAGCTCCAGCCTGAAATATCCCTAAAGATCTCACTGAAAGATGGCAGAAACCTGAAATCATCTCTGAACTACAAGCACGATTTGCTCTTAAGCCCAGAGCAAAATCCTGCCCAAACTGAGCCCTGGGCTGAACACCAACTTCTTCAGCCTCCCGCAACCTGTTTGTTAAAGCCAGGAATTTACCGTCCAATTGACCCGAGTGGCAGAGGATCACCCTGCCTCTTCCAACGCCGCTCAACCGCCTCGCAGCAGCAAAACTTCAATGGCTGATAAAAGAGTGCTAAGAAGGAACTTCCCCCCCCCCCCGCCCCCTTTTAAGCAATAGCAGAAATACCCTTTCCTGTGCCCCAGCTCACCGGCACACACACGTTCGCCCCCATGAAGGCTCGGGCATTTCCCTCTTTCCAAAGCACAGACGGCTTTTTCCCCAAATCTACCTCACGTCGTTGGTTTCTTCCCTTATTAGGCTGATCAGCCGTGCACCCTCCGCCGCCGCGAGCTGGGTGCTGCAGGAACACGCCACGGCTCTGCCTCGCCGCGGACCTCTTGCTGTGGGCATCGGCTGTGCTGGCACCGACAATGCCCTTCTTCTTAAGGCAGATATTATGAGAAACCAGCAAGGTTTGCACAGATGCTGTTTATTCTTGTTGATATAGTCTGCTTACTCTCTTATTCCTACGCAACGGTAAAGACTAGCAAAACAATTCAGGCGCCAGATATCAATTTCTGATAACCTTGCACCCATAATATCTATTCCCCCTAAATAAAGTATCTGACTACTCAGTTTCTTAATAAGTTTTAAAAAAATCTACTCAAAAGTATTAGTAAAAGCACTCTCCTAGATGGTACCTTACATGAAATTTTATCTATTGACAGTACTACTATTCGGTATGGCTTAAAAAAAAAAAAGTGTAACAAATATATTTACCTTTTTATGTGTAATTTTATCAGAAAACCTAATAAAAAGATAGTAAAGAAGCAAAGTTAGCTATCAGATAACAGTCCTTGCTGCCAAAAGCCATAATCTGACACAGATTGAGCCTGGTACAGTAGTCAATTAATGGCTCAGTGCTCATACAATAATGACCTACTAACCTGACGGTGTGTTGCTCTCACATTTTGCTATCCCCTGGGATGCTACTGTCACTGTGTTATCTATTGCCTGCTTCCCTATCAAAGAAAATAAGCAGAGCTGAAATGTATGTACGCATCAAGCTCTGTAGTTCATTGCACACCAACCCCAGCAACTGGAGGAACAATAGATTTATAAGTTTATCCTACATTAAACCAAACATGCCTGACTGCACTGTAAATTACTAAATAATAAACCAGGTGGTGTAAGATCCTGACTTGGACAGAATATAAAAATCTATCAACCTGTAAAATACAATAACCATAAACGTGCTATGTAGCTGATGGCTCAGGTAAACCATGCACCTCCAGCAACAGAGGGTTTTCTGGAGTAAATTGCAACAAAAGGTTTACTAAATTTAGGTCTTGAGCACTTTTTCATTTTCTGCAACACCATCAATAGGAGAAATATAATTGAGCTAAAAACAGTGGCAAATGTGTTTGTTTTGTTTACATTTCTTTGTCTCTAATGGAGCTATTTCATGGTAATGTGCTATGTTTCCTAGCATATTGCCACGGGCATTTAGTCTGATCTCTAAAGAGAAGATGAACTACTGCATAAGGGCATACTTCTTCAGTATTCAAACTTAACATTCAAATTAGACTGAAGTAGTACAGGAGGTACAAAATGGAGAAAGCTGAAAGGTCAGGGCACTTGCTTCCTTTGAATGGACTAAATCTTGATTTAAAATAAACTCACAGCAATTGTGTTAGTGCAATAAAATTTTTTGCATGCCATTGTACACACCATTAGCCCTACCCCAAATGATATCTGAGATTTTTAATAAGTGCTACCTTTGCTACCAAAATTAATTGCCATGAATCACAGAAAACATTATATCAAGACATTTCAAAAATGGTTCAATAAATTATAACTCCAAAATCTACAAAAATAATTAATTCCATTTTAGAAGCTTTTCAATAAGCAAAGCAGGTTAAATTTATATGATTTACAAACAGTGTTTACATTCATAGGGGGACAACTAATTGCTGCACGGCTTGACATCATTACAGGAAAATGCTGGGGGATGCAGACAGTTTAATTAGGGGTGGCTTTAAGTTCACGATATGACTGGTATCATAGTGCTTTACTAATGTGCTTATATAGGATGATCATACAGTAACACGATTACATTTTTTCTTTCTGTACGCTTTGTCTTTACAACAGAAAATAAAGTAATTTTTGCATACAGGCAAGCTGACACAGTATATATTTCCCTCTCAATTTTATTCACTTGCTTTACAGACCATAAAGAAATGTTTCTTAACCTAACAAAGTGCATACTCAATTGCAGATACATGTACTTTGCTGACACATGAGCAAAACACATACAAATCGTGTGCTCAACCTCGCCCAAGTTCTCCCATTTAATGCTAAGCACCATAAACTCCCGCTGAAATTAATGGGGACTCAGCACTCCATAAACAGAGCTCATCATTTGACTGGATTGAACCTCACATGAAACACACACACACACACCCCTAATGGGGTTCAAGGCTCCTCTCCCACCTTTTTGGGGGGAAAGAATGGAAACCACCTTGCAGGGAGCAATTGAACTTTGGTGAAGCAGTGAGGCAGGCACCCATGGGAACTTCTCCAGCCTCTCCCCTAAAGCTCTTCCCTTTCCCACCAACGCCCAGTAAAGCATCGCCCAAACCCACTCTGAGCACCGTAGTCGAGTGCTTTCGACACCAAACAACCAGGTAAAAGGGAAACAGGGAGGACAGGAGCATTGAGCCATAGTAGTGCTTAAGTGCATGACAGGAACACAAGATCTCAACGCTACGATGTCTTAAACAAAATGGGGCTGAAACACAGGGTGAGGAGGACATATGAGAGGAGCACATTAGCACCCAGCTGGCACATGGGCCATGGGCAATCAGTCACGTACCTCCTAGATTAGGCAGGCTTGGAGGACCCTAAATACCCTACCGGTATTTAGGTACCCGATATCACAACTGAAGGCTTTTGTGACCCTAACCCAAGAAACTCAATTAACAATATCAGTAGGAAAACATCTTACAGGCAGCAAAGTCTGTGCATCTGCCAAGGGTTAGAGTAAAGGCTGCTGTTACAACCCAGTTTCATCACTGGGTATTTTTTCTCTTGACATGGCTGGGACAGAGCCCCTAAGCATCCTACTCATTTCTTTTTAAGTAAACTATGCTGAAATGTTATTACCCTATTATTATGAGGTATCTCCATCACCTATGTTTTACAGTGTTTTATCCATTGCTGGACAGGGGAATATAGCATTGCTGTCCTGGAACATGAGGGTCATTTACTACGGTATTCTGTTCCTCTCAGTGTCCAGACATACCCCTTCAGAAGACTATAGTTTTCCTGCTCTAGTGTCAGCATGGATCTTCGCATTATCTGCTCATCTGTGTCTCCCTGTGCAGCGGGCTCCCTTCACTCACCATGAAATGAAACCGCACTTGGGAGCCATTTAAAAGGCCAGAATTATTTCAGAAACCAGTTTGGGATAAGGAAAAAAATACTATATCCAATTAGAAGTACACAAGTAACTTAGATAACAAGAAGTTAGATAACAAGTGCCCACCCGCGCTGGAATTTGGCCAGGACAGAGGTCGCAGACCCACAGCTGTGCTGAGTGCTGTGGGATCTCCACAAGCACAGAGGGGGCAGCCCTGGGGCCACATCCCCACCCCGGAGACCCCAACCACTGCCAGTGCAGTGCCTCTGGGGTGGTTGCACACGGGTGCAGGAGACAAGAATCAACAACAGTCTTCTTGGTACTGGGTTCAGAAATATTTAAAACATGTCCCACCCAAGCAGTGATAAGAGATTTATTCCCCCACCCAATGCTGCCCTTTTTCTTCTTTTTCTAATGCCACACCACAGCTCCAAACCAACCATGTTTGCGGACTCTAAAGTTGATGTTGACGCTCGATCCGCTGAACAACAGCATCTCTCCAGGGAGAAGCATCTCAGTCTCACGTCAGCAGCACTGGGAATATGCTGATTGCGTGGCAGAGGAAAGAGGTTGCCTTTATTCACCACATCTACATTCAGAAGTTTTAATTTTACAGTCAAAATCACTGGAAAAATTATGAATGGAGCCTGAAAGCTTTGAATTTCCTGTAGTTGCATGAAGTTTAGTCGTGACCATGTGGAAGAAACTTAGCCTTTGAAAAAGGTAATGAGCTCTGTTTGCATGCCACAGGCCAGTCTCCATGGAAAGTTTTTCTGTACTAGTTAGAAATTTAAATAATTTTGTGGCAATACATTTTTGATATATAACTCCATGTTACAACAACTGGCAATGGTAAAGTTGTTACTGTCTATTTATCTTTATTTAATTATTTTTATGCACCCATCACTGTAGCATCTGGATTCATTACAAATATTAAATGTAACAATGCATTAAATTAAACTGTCTGTAGTGGAAAATACAAACTGTTGCCATCTCCACAACACCCCAGCCAGTCCAACAACAACAGTAGCAACAACAAAACCCAAGATCTTTCAACACGCAGAAGTCCAATGACCAGAGCCATGGACAAAGCCAAGAAGATGCATTTTACCGCATGCGTGAGATGAGTGCACTTGGACTCACGTACCGAACAAGAGGTGTTTGAAGTATGAAGGACCCTACGGGCTGTCTCTTTTGGAGCAGCCTACCTCCACGTCTGCATTTTTGTTTGAGCTACAAAACTGCAGAGATGATGAATGAAGAGATATGAAGAGATACAGCTGAGATCATGCTTAGAAAACCAGGACTATAAATATTTTGCACCATTCAGTAGTCTGGAGGGGTGGGCAACTTAGTAACAGTTAAAAGAGGTAAATCTTGTTCCTCTTTGTATACAACTCTATTGACTTCACATTCTACACTTTAAAAAAGTGCTGAGATCATTATGTGTCTTTTAATAGATTTTGACTCCGGAGACAAACATGTTGAGAGCTGTCATCATCAAGATGCCTGCTGTCATTGTGCCATCTTCTTAACCTAACGTAAGGAAATTCATATTTAGTGAACGAGGAAATTACTTTGGGTATGTATCATTCAAATCCTTAAGGATTATTGGCTAATTAGGAGCACAGTAATGTAAATTTGCCTTGTGTCAGGTTTTCAGGAACAGTAAAATAACATAATTAAGCAGTGAACAAAGTAGATCATTTAAGCTACTCTTCACTGACAAATGTATATGATGTCTAAATATACCATGGGCTTCTAAGCTCGTAACTAATGAGAACTGACTGTACTTGCTGGAAAGTCTAAAACAATGGTTTAAAAGAGTAATCGAGTATGTTAGTCTAAAGTAAATAGCTATAACTCATACTTAGTGCTACTAAGGAGAAGGAGGATGATGTTTTCCAACTCTCTCTGGCTGCAAGCCTGTGTCCCTGGCTGGTGGGCACACGGGCAGTTTGAGTAGCTGCACAGGGGCAGAGGCAGCTCATATTACTACCTCCAAAGTTTAACCAGAAACTAGTGACTATGTGCAGCCGCAGCAAAGCTACACGGAAATTCAGCACAAAACCATGCAAGGTCTTTGCATACGCACTTGCTTATGTGTTTGGGGGTTTTATAACCTGGTTCTTCTTTTTTTTCTGCCTTGCTTCACCCTCTGTTTCCTGGGCGGTGACTTTGCACGACACGCACTACCAGAGCGTTTTTTCACATGTCGTTTGAGCAGCCCTGTCTGAAGTCAGTATCTGTGAGGTACTCAGTTACATCAGGAAAGCGGCACGAGTCGGCCAGTGGAGCGACACGAGCTGGTGGCAGAGAGCAGCCACCCGCAGAGGATGCTCGCTTCTCCGTACAGCCCACAGCACTCCCGCAACGTGGAGAAATTATTAACACAAACTGCACAGCCAAATTCTCCTCATCCGCTCCATGGGAACATTATTTTTTCTGTCTGCAGATGTTTCAGCTTAATATCTGGACCTCAGCACCGCAGCAGAGGACAGATGGGTACCTCACGCTGGGGTGGGAACATTTTCAACACTCCACCCAGAGGCACGTACTGAACTTGGTCTCTGAGGTCCTGGAGCTGATCAGCCCTGTGCCTGAACGAGCAGTTCCCCAGAGTAGGCGTGGGCAGAGGATCTCCTCTGATAGCCCTCGAACGAGAAGGTCTGCCTTCTGCTCACCATCACCTAATTTCTTTCTGTTTATGTTCTGTTGTGTGATGGTGCTCCCAGCCAGGGCTGATGCCAGCATCACCATGTCCCACGCATGCTAAGCAACATTTGCCGGATGGTCCCTACCTCTGCTCGCGTTCATCCTTGCACCGCGACCTCTGAGATCAGGGCACGGGGCAGGCAGCCTGGCAAAGGCTGCGTGGGGCAGGGCTCAGAGCCGGAACGGCTAAGGGACAGGTTTGACATCGGGAGCGCTGGCACATCGCTTCTTGCTCAGCATTGCGGGTGGTTGTCACCCACAGACAGCCATTGCACCACAAACAGCTCATGGAAAAACCCCTCTTGGTGCTTCCCCTTAGTGGCAACAGTTCACAGGTAGAGGTTTCCATTTTACAAACACAGGGTTTCCAGGCCCTCTGGTTTTCCCACTCACATCCGACCTGTCTGCCCATTCATTCTTACCCTTTCCTTCTTTCTCATACCAACGTTAATATTTCTGACTTCTGCAAATTACCATGATTATAACATCCAGCTGAATACATAGCATGAAGCAATCATCTCCCATGTCTAACTCACTGTGAATGTTTTCACAATGCAAATACTGGGAATAGTCTTTAGGCTGCAGAAAGCCGTTATTGTCAGAGCTCCAGCTTAGTGTACGGCACAGAGAAGGCACGAGGTGGGGACGAGGTGGCAGAGACACCCTACGCCCTTATCTACTCAACAACACTGGACTTGAAAATATTTTAGAAGATGAAAGAGAGTTGATTGCCTTTCTAGCAGACATTAAGGAAAATGCAGAAGTGCTGGCGTGGCTTTCAGCACGCTTTGCTAACTGTCTTGTCCTAATTCAAGTCTGATGGGCACCAACACTCACATGTCCAAGAAAAGTCCAATTCCTAAACGTTGCACCTCTGCTAATTTCAAAAAACTCTTACAATTAAAAGTGTTACAACTTCCCATTCCTCTGACTGCAAAGGCATATAATTTACTTTTGGTTTCCATACCAGAGTTTGCAATTACATTGGATAAGTCATTTACAAACGTCTTCTAATCAAAGAGATAATACATAGAATAAGTGTTTCAGAGCAATTAAGTCTTTTTTCTATCATTAACTAAAAAAGGTTATTTTGCAGCCTCTTCATGCTGAAATGTAACAGCACAAATATAGTGCTTTGTTATCAGTTTAAAAATTGAAACCTCTGTGCATCTTTTTTCCTTCTGGATTCAAGTTAAGTAAAATTGCCTTTCATGAGAAATGCTTGCAAATTATCAAAGACTTCTTTTTAAACAAGCTGAGACAGTACGGTAGCAAATGTGTTCCTTGCAAAGTAATTGGAATTTCTATCTAAATTATTCTTGGACAAATTAAAAGTACCAAATATAAGTCAATTTTTATTGGGAAGAATTCTATTATAGTTTGTAAAAAAGGAAAACTAAAAAAACATGCCACAAAATCCTTGGAAAAGTGGAAAGTATTTTAGGAAGAAGATCGAGAGCTCTCAGCCTCCTATGATGCTTATTAAAAACTACTTTCAATGAGGTGATTAGGAAGAAAATTTTCAAGTAAGCAGAGAAAAAAATTAGTTCTCAGACTCATCAGTATATCACAGAATTAGTTCTTTCCTCCTTTAGAGGTAAGATCCACCTGATGGACCTGTCACCATGGATAAAGGCTATTTTGATTTTTTACACACTAGCTCTTAAATATTAATTTTCATGCAAAAGGAAAATAATTTTGTAGCTAAAACCTCCACCCTCCTTCCTGGCTCCTAATTCAAGCACAGAAAAGTGCAGTTGTCACCCCAAAATGAAGTCATTTTTAGCCCTCTGTGTCTAATCGCCGTGAGAGCCAGCAAAATAAATCAGCAAGGAGTAAAAGTAAAATTTGCAATAACCCGATACTACTGCCTCATCCTCCCACATCTCAGGACATAAAACTTACTGTCAGAAGAACTCACAGCATGCGAATTAATCAAGGAACTCTTAAAATACTCCAAGCACCTTCCTTCTGATGACTAATTTGCCTTTCCTATTGCAAACTACTAATTTTTTATCTCAATCGATATGTACAAATATACCTCCCCATCAATCACCCAGGGCAAGGACAAACTTCCACTATTTATGTAATACTGACTACAAGATGAAACAAAAATTGACTATAGCTAACCTGGGCTGGCCACGACAGCACAGGAGGGAGGGAGGGAAGGGGAAAGGAGGGGTGGAGGCAGATGCAATGGGCACCTCGGGGAGGAACGAGGGGCCCGTGGGAGCAGAAAGCTTCAGCGGGCACCACACACGAAACAGAGGTGCAGGAAAATTGGGGGGTGGTAGAGCAATGGAAAGAGCCAAAAAGTATTTCTTAAAAATGACCAAAAACCAGCTGAAGTCCCAGGGGAAGAAGTTCAGAATGAGCAGGAAAAGGGGAATAATAGAAAAATGTCTGAAATGTAAGAAAAGTGCCCAGAATAGCTCTGTGGAGTGGGGAGAGGCCAGAAGAAGTACAGGTACTGCTCAGATTAAATCAGTGACCCCAGCAGAACCCAGGAGGATTCGGGGACATAAAAATCGGGGAGATTTTCTCTATCCAGTTGGATGCGATAACAATCAAGGAGGATCGAGGAGGAAATCCATAGAAGTATCTGATGGACTGAAACAGCACTCGCATGTGATGTGCACATAAGCACATGCACATCCAACCCACACACATCCGACACATCTAGAGACAGCTGCCAGACATTTCCAAAATTTGTGGGCATGCCTGCAAAATCTGTGTAGAGCTCACGAAGTGCTAGACAAGCCCAATGCCTCGGGCTCCCTCCAGATCTGCCCAGACCTGCTTTAGGGACGAACATGGCACGATTTCAAACGTGCAAATCTTGGCTCATAAGCTGAATGTGCACACTCCTACACAAAACGCACAAACCCCTCTTTTCTTATTACGGTTCTGTCACTTCAAGGATGTGGAAACTGAATTCAAAAGACGTTTCATGCTAAATAGCTGCAAAGAAAACACATATTGGAAAGAAGCAGAAGTGGTCAGGATGTCTCAGTCTCCACTCCCTTGACACACTGCCCTAAGGAAACTTTTTCACTGGAAAAATAAAGACAGCAAACAAGCAGAAGCATTTAAAAGGGGCTTATAAGAAAGATGGGGACAGACTTTTTAGTGGAGCCTGTAGCAATAGGACAAGGGGTGATGGTTTTAAACTAAAAGAAGGTAGATTCAGACTACTATAAGAAAGAAATTTTTTATGATGAGGGTGGTGAAACCCTGGCCCAGGTTGCCCAGAGAGGTGGTAGATGCCCCATCCCTGGAAACATTCAAGGTCAGGTTGGACGGGGCTCTGACCAACCTCATCTAGTGGAAGATGTCCCTGCTCATGGCAGGGGGGGTGGACTAGGTGACCTTTAAAGGGCCCTTCTGACCCAAACCATTCTGTGATTCTATCATTTCAAGTCCTGTGGTGCTCCCGCAGGAGCACTGGGTCTGGGCTCTTCCACTTTCCACCCAGGAAACTCCCTCCACTTGGGCTGGGCTTTCTCTGGAGCACGAAGATCTGCCACCTCTTCCTCATCGAGAAATAAGATCACAGCAGCCATGGAGTCGAATATTCCAGGAGATTAAGTGCAGCAGAGAAAGGAATCAGAGAAGAAAACGGCAGCACAAAGCGCTGGAAACATGTCTCATGAATTGCCAAGCACTGACTCAGAGCAGAAGGATGTTGAAGCTGGGTCTGCAAATTTTCATGGGCAGGGTCCATTTTTTACTGGCAAAAATAGACCAATGGCTTAATCACCAATTTGAAGCCACTTTTGGCATAAACTCCACTAATCACTCCAAATCAACATACCTACTGGCGCCGTTGTTAAGACAGAACAGAGCAGTAGACGTGAAAGGACTGCTGATAGCCCAAAATAAGGAGATACAGGCGGCAAGGATCTGCTTTAACAAAGTGCTTTGTATGGGCTTAGTTTTGAAGACAAAGTTAGGCTGATGGACTTTAGTAGGACTGCACCTGTGAGAAAGTCACAGTATTAAGGTTATAGATGTGCTTAATTACCTTGATGAAATATGGTCCAATTTGTTAATTTAAGTGAGCAAAGTAGTAAATCGTGTGAAATACTATGGCACTGTGGTACTGCTTCTGAGCAAACTTGATTTTATGCAAAATGAAAAATTTAATTTCAGAGTTGAAGACTTTTACTCTCCCCCTTCTGTGGCACTTGCACACATTTTTCTCCCCTACAAAAAGCACATGCAGCACAATACAAAAGACTTTTAAGGGGATAAACATTAACCTCCGTGAGACAGGGCAGAGACATACGTATATAGATCTCCGCTTCTTTCAAAACTAGAAAAAGTATTTCCCTAATCCTTTTGATGCTAATCAGTTCAGTTCATTAAACCCTGGCTAAAAGTTTGAAATCAGAGATAAGTTTTCACATATTATTAAAACAAAACAAAACAACAACAAAACCCCAAACCCACACAACCAAGAAAACCCTCCCCACTGCATCTCTTCTCCTCTCTATCACAAAAAGGCCCGAGAGACTCTAAATTTGACTCTTGGTACTACTAGTCAGATTGGTTTTATTAATTAAGACAAGGAACTTATTGGAATTTACCTTGAAAGACCACACAAGGTACATTATTAGAATAATCTCCTTATATAGAATAGAAACAAAAAAGAAGTGTAATTGCAATTCATGCTATGTCAGTGTCGGAATAGATTATTACACCCACACTTCCAACCTACCACATACCTCTAGCAAAACAAAGCACCCATGTCTGGTCTACTCAAGTTAAGGAATTTAATAAATGGAACAAAGAAAATAAACTTGAATCCTCTAAAAATTATAGCAACATAATAAATACTTCCAAATTCAAATTATTTGAATGATTCTTACACATTGCAGAACACTTCAGATCATATCGTACTTGCTAACGGAAAACCAGACAAGTCCTTTATAATACAACGACTCATGCTGTGGCCAAAAGGATGCTTTAATTAGTCTATATTCACAGGACACCTTTTAAATTCCCCCTTTCTTTATACGAAGGGGGCCTACAACATTTAAAATCAGCTGAGCGGGAAGAGATGAAAACTGCCCAGAGAAAGCCATGCCCCATGCTTACACAACTCTTGTGAGTGTCTTTGCTCCCCTTTGTTAGGTGGCCGCACAACGCCCCAGCCCTTGCCCATCGCTGGCGTGCAGGAGGAGGACATATGGCAGGAAAGCAGTGCCTTTGGTCTAGAGGGCATTGCACAGCAGTTCAGGACAGTCTATATTTGAAATAAGTCTGGCTAGGATTTGCAGGTGGCTGTTTCTTGCTGTAGCTCTCAAAGTGCTGTAAATTTGGTTGTTACATGTCCTGTATCGTCCTTTCTTGCCGAATGCTCGAACAGCAAGTAAGAGTCTAAATCAGCTCTCTAAAAAAAAGAGAGAAAAAGAAAAGCTAAACTAGCCTAAGTCTTGGAAAAACTGAGGAACACTGATAAATTGAACCCTTGTCCATGAATTTTCTATCCAGTGAAAACCTGATCCCCTTTTAAACACTCGGAAGGTACAAAAATAATTTTTAAAGGGAATCTTGCTACTTTGGAAAGTAGTACCTCGACTCGGCCTGATCTGTAAGTGCCCCGCTCAAATTCTCATTCATAGACACAATATCAGACAGCATTGTGTCTTAAGATTATTAGGCTATGCTGAATATTAATTTAGCTCTGTGCTTATAAAATGCTAACTCAATCAGTGAATTTATTGGAGACTTATTTAAGAAGGGGTATTTATGGATTAGGCACAGATTTTAGAAATGAAATGGGAGACAATCTAACAAATCTATCAGGAATAAGATCAACAACTTAAAGTTTAAACCAATCATCTTGAGTATATATTTGAACTTGGATATGCAGATGTGGTGCACAAGTCCCAATGGTTCAGCAATACACTCAAAGGATCAACAGCCCTATAGACAGCTAAATTACTCGGAAAGCCAGGGAATTTATCAAACATGAATTTCAAAGTGGATTCTAGCCTGCAGGAAAAAATGGAAGTGCCCATTAATGTACATACAAAATAAATGTTGTCTGCAAGCTCATTCAACTATTTATTTTTGACACGGAACTGGCTAAAGATTTTTAATTTACATAAAAAGGTACAAAGACTGTAACCCCTTTGATGGAAGAGATGGGAATAAATATCATGCAAAAGAGGTTTTGTTTGTTTTTTAAAGAAGCACTAACAACCTCACAGGTACAACACAAAGGAATCATTTACGCTCTTTCACATCTATTAGTGCATTATTTATAACTAACTCCAATTTGAGAATGTTAGAATTAAATATGTTTCTCACATGTAGAGGAAATTCTTACAAACTGATCATATATTATGGATGAAAATTGTAACAGCTACACTGAAACTAGTTAAAGCAGACATGTCTGAATTGAATGAACACTGAAGTGTGCTGGAGCCCGTGCTAAGTTAGGTGCTGCCTGGCTCCTAACCTAAGTATTTATTTTACTGACCAATCAAAAAAAAAAGAAGTTAAATTCATGTATTGTTGACAGATCATTTATCAAAAAAATTTAGTTTTAATAATGAAATATTTCCCAGCCAAGACTACAAAAAAAAAAAGTCATCGAATCATCCACAGGACTTTCAGAACCAAGACGCTGCTTTGTCTATATAGAGGGAGGGGCTCAGCATCATTTAAAGCAGAATAAATTTCACATAGATTATATATTATAAACTTAGAATTACATATTTTTAAATAAAACATATATTTCACTCCTGAATGAAATAATCTTAAATCCTTCTAACAATTTTAAGATGTGACCTATTGCCCAACACAAACTTGGCAAAATTGGCATTCAGAAGAACATATCCCTCTTTCAAAAGAAACTCATTAACTGCGTTGTAATTCATGGGATTTATACCTTGAGTCTTGTGACTCGGGGTGTTTTTTTAATGCCTCAGACTACTTGAACCAAGTTGCTATGTCTGTCTCTCAGCTTTTACTGAGGTTTAAATTAAGTCCTTAACTCTTTTCAGAACCAAAAAACCAGGTTGAGAGTACTTACTATTCTTAATAATATCAGATTTCACTCTTCATTTTTAAAGACTTCTGACTGACAATACTGTGTTTCATAAAAACTGAACGGCACATAAGCTTTTTCTATTTTTTTCTATTCACATCAAAAATACTCCTTCCATTCAAAGTGGGATCCATTGGCAAGGATCTGCTTGAAGACCCTGCCATTGCATTCACTACCTGAAGCTCAGACATGTGAACAAAGACTAACATAAAACCTCACAAAACAGTATTTCAGCATTGCCAGGTCGTTGAAATACTTCATTATTTTTAATAATTTAGCAATAATACAAATGGTGTTGCACACTAAAGCAGCACAATGGGGCACGGTATGGACAAACTCAAGTGAGAGGGAGCTGGAGGGAGCGAGATCACATCAGCACATCCCTCATCGCAGACAGTTGAGACCTCTGACACTACCTACAGAGGAAGTCAGTAAGAAACACTTTACCTTTTTCAGTTCAAAATTTAAACACTAATTCCAATTCTGCAACACGTGTATCACTAAACAGTAGTCCTATTCTCCAACTGCACTGAAACTGAGTAAAAGTAGAAGCAAGGAGATGAATTATAGCAGCAATCCTACAAACCAACCTGCACGTGAAAAGCCATATGGTGTGTGCAGACCACTTTGCAAGACATTACAAACTGCAACCACCTCGATGCAAGGGGGATTAAATCTGAATTTTAAAAAAAGAAACCACACAGGGGACTCTCATGATTTATTCAATTTCCTCATAAACAAGAGGATGTTTGCTTGCATGTTAAAGTTTTCAACATATTGGAAGACATTTGTATATAGGACCTGAGACGGAGAAAAAATGCTTTATTACTTTATAATACATCACACATAATAAATATTTGTTTAACAAAGCCTGCATGAACTTCATGCATTAATCAAAATTGAATGTGGCATGACTTGTATGATTAACTCAAAAGTCATATTCCAAATGATAAATAAACTAGTATTAACCTTGTGTGTTCATTAATAATGCAAGCTTTCGATAGTTCACAAACACAACTGATACAGTTAATTGAAGGATCACATTTTTAAAATATTCATGATTAGAGTTTCAATATTCCATTCATTCAGGATCCAAACCAATAAAAAGCACATTCCAGGTGCTCTCCAATTTTAAGCCCATCACTTCTCTTCATTAGCCTCTTGATGTGCTTGCAGAAGCACTGCAGCCAAATGTGAGGTTAACATGGAAATAAACATCAGTACCTTTTCTTGAGGGAGGACTTCTTTACTTCAGAAGAAGTCCCATCTCAGCCAAGATTTAACATCTGGTCACCAGCTCCTGGGACACTCAATCTGGTAGTCCATAGCCTTAAAACCAATAGGGTTTTTACCCAAGAAGCATCGCAGAATCAAACTGCAAAGCAATATCAATGTCATCCTATATTAACTTTGCACATGACCAAGATAATATATGTCCAGAGAGCTCAGAAAAGTATCCTCCTCTTTAAAAAAAAAAACGAAACAAAAAACCCCAAACCCCCGCAAAACAAAAAACCCACAGTTCTTACTCATCCATGTGTTGGGAACAGAAGCAGCAGAGCATTTCTGCCCACCAGCACCCATCAAGGGGCCACAAGCCCCACCGGCCGGAGGGACACCCGTGGGCAGCGTGGCCCGTGAGCAGGGCAAGGGCTGGCTGGCAGCTGGGAAGGTGCTTTTGCTTTTTTACCTCTATAAGCCAGTATTTATCCAATTAGGAGAACGAACAACATTGCAAGCTCCTCTGAGGCTGGGTAATAGACCTGTATCAGTACTGATGTGGGGCAGACTCGGAGAAGCGATCTGAAATGTTTTGTATCACCAAACTATGGAGACAACCGATGTTTCAGGGTGAAGGGAGTCTCTGGGTTTTCACTGCAAATATTTACCTACACACTACACAAAATCTTGTCGCCCACTCCTCTCTGAAGTATGACTTGGTAAATAATGTCAATGAACAATTTTGACAAAAATGATTGCTTTTAAGCCAAACTCTGTGGTTATTCTGCACTCAAATCCAAGTACATAGCTGGTTATGAAAACCTATATGCAACTTATCATGAACCGGTGCCTTTGTGCTTGTAAGCAAAGTGTCAACTAATCACACCTACAAATTCAAACACTCAGCATTCACTCTCCACAAAAGAAACTGAATATTTGCTTTGAATTTGTTTTTTTTTTTTCCCCCAACAGATATTCCTGACAATAAACTCTTTCATTAGAACACTGGTGAAAACAAAAGTTATTATAAAGTGAGCAAGCACCTTGCCAAAACAAATGTGTTTTAAAATCTGAGCAATTACCCATGGAAAGTGCTTGGGTGTCAGATGCTGCCCGGGTTTTTGTCTGTACACAGTTGGTATATTCACATATATATATAGCCATAGAATTTTTCACATATACTGTCTTGGATGCATTAGCTGCGTGAAAGTTATCATACCCATCAGTATCCAGAATAGAGGCAGAAACACAAGTAAATGACATCCTTACTACACCATATTTTATGCCTTGTTTTTATTTCCTTTACTTGCCTTTCAGTGTAAACAGTAGATGTTGTTATAAGAGGTCAGTTTTATATGCTGGTGCACCACTGAACTGTTTAGGTTTAAAATGACACTACTGTTTAAGACCCAGTAATTTTCAGAACATATGATTTACTGCTCTGGCACTCTATAAGCCTCATTTCATACCTCCAAGAATGAACTAGTCAAAGTGTTAAATAAACATGAAGTATAAGGCTTGTTTTCTTTCCAAAAGTGCAAGCACTGTGTTACTCTAATGATTAAATATTGTTTAAATATACAACTGAGTGACTAGTTTCACAGTTGATTCTTTCCCTGTGCTTCATTTTATGTATTAATTATTTTGTGTTCAGACAAAGGCTTTAATTAAGCAGCATAAAGAGTTTCTGAAGAGTGAAGAAGTAATGGTTTCATCTGCATTAAACTGATAATAAACAGTTACATTTCTGAAGAAAAAAGGCATCAGGGAAAAAAAAAAAGAAGAAAAAAAAATCTTAACTAAGCCTGACTCCGTTAGAGGTGGAAGGACCTGATCCCATCCCGCACACCAGCACACGCCTCCAAAGGGCCCAGGGCAAAACAACCCCATTTACTGATATCCAGCAGCTGTGATCCAAGCCGAAGGCACACGCACCGCAACAAAATCTTCAATATCCAGAATCTAACCTCTTACAGGGGGTGTGCGGAGGCACCGGTGCCTCCTGCACCCCGCTTCCCGCAGCCCCGCTGCCAGGATCCCTGCTCATCCCTGCCCTCGAGGGATTTCACAGCCAACAGCCTTCAGATGATTTTCAAAACTCAGTATATTTAGCAAAGTATCATCAGCTGTGACGCTCCCAAGATAAAGAAGAAATACTGTTACCTTACCGCGATTCTGTGACTTAAAAAAAAATCACCCATGGGAACAGAGTACTAAACTAAGACCCTTGCTCCCACAAATTTTTAAAAGCAATTTTAAGTAGTAGATTAGTAAAACTTTTTAATGCAAAGTAATACAGGTCATTAAATCCACAGAAAGGTCTGTGCTATAGCAACAACCTCTCACAAATATTAGCAACATCGGCAAAAGGAAAATCCCAAGAGGGAAATGTGACCACGTGACATCTTCAGTGAAACCCATCCTCTAGAAAAGTGTTTGAGGTGTGTGCTTTCCATGTTTTTAAGCACAGGATTTTGAGAAAATGTATTTTTTATGGCCGCGTCAAAAAGAAGAAAAAACCACAACACTAGGGGAGGAAGAAAAAGAGTGCTGAAATGTCAAAAAGAAGGCATCTTTAATTTTAAGTACAAGAAAACATGTTCGCTCTGGGTTTTCTCACTGCAGGCCTGATATCAAACTTACTCAAGTTTGTTGGAAGTCATTTGACTGACTATAAAGCACTTGGCATCAAAGCCTGTTCCTGGAAATTAAAATTACGCATGTAAAGTCATAGTACATTACAGACCGATGTTAACAGTGACTTAAATTCCCTCATCTACAACCCTGTTCCCAGATGCTTATAAATTTGCCAAACCTCATCTCAGGCTGCAAAACCTCCTTTCTGGATGATGCCTTTGACAGGTTGAATGTATTGGAGGTTTTGCCTTTTGCATCGATCAGTGGAGTTTCCAATCAGGAGGGCTCCCTGATTGCCAGGAACGGGTGACGGGCGTGCAGAACAGCACCGCCAGACTCCCTCTGCCACGGCGCTGCGCCAGCCGCCTCCGAAGCAGGAGGATGCTGAAATTGTTCAATGAAAAACTTTCCAGAGTGGAAAGTAGGACTTGAAATTTGGCAGAAAAATGGCCTTTCTGTCAGTAATTTGAATTTGGGCAGATTTATGCAGGAACAGTCATGGGGAAAAAGGAGAAGAATGAGTTTTTGGTTGTTTGATAAACTTTGGTGTGCTGGGGGACCCCCACAGTAACTCCTGCCAAGCATCTTTGCAAACTTTGTGCCTGCTCAGACCTCGCCTAACAAGAGGGGAGTTGTAGCCAAAAGTCTCGTGGTTTGCATTACAGATTGCAAGTGAATCTTGCAATAGATTCGATAGAATCTGATAGAAAGAGAAGGAATGGCCTCAAGTTGTGCCAGGGAAGGTTCAGGCTGGATATTAGGAAAAATTTCTTTACCAAGAGAGTGGTAAGACACTGGAAGAGGCTGCCCAGGGAGGTGGTGGAGTCACCATCACTGGAGGTACTCAATGAACATGTAGACATGGCACTGCGGGACATGGTTTAGTGGGCATGGTGGGGTTGGGTTCGTGGTTGGACTTGACTATCTGACAGGTCTTTTCCAACCGTAGTGATTCTGTGATTCTGTGTGATTCTGTGAATCTTCACCTGCATCGCATGGCCGCATTGCAAGGTGTGCATGCAAACACCACACACTGGGCCAGACGTGGGATGCAGCATCTGCACAGGCGGGACTGCAATATCTATGGAGGTTCTTCTTCCTCAGGTTTCTGTCTTGGGGGTCTTAAATCAGACCCTTAACATCATTTGAATGTAGGGGTTTTTGTGCAGTTTAATAAAGCTATACCTTTTACTAACGGTCACATCCTCCAGCTCTGACATGATTGAAGATAGAAGATCTGTAGGGAAATGTAGAATCAAGAGCCATAAGACACTGGGTTACAGTTCATGAGAATTTGCAATTTAAGTATATGATGACTGAAAAAGATATAGATGTGTTGTGAAAGATATCTTTCATCCAATCCATCTGCAGGCTGGATAATTAAAGCCACCGACGTTCTGCAAAAAAAGAGTGTAAAACACAATTATCAAGCGAGCGCTTCCTTATGTTAATGCAATTTATAACCCACACCATTCTCCAACTGTTAAAAATTAATGGATAAATAAATAAATAAATAGGAAAAAGCAGGGCCTTTTGATTTTGCCATAGCGAGCGTGCCGGTGTGCATGCAGCCCTCAGCCCGGCTCAGCGAGCACAGGCACCGGCTTATGGCCTGAATCCTCCCTCCGGTAAAGCCCTGGGCTGTCAGCCTGAGGTGGTGGTGCAAAATACTTTTCCGTGTAAAAGTGCAGATAATTACACACAAGAAAATGGAAAAAATTCAGATCAATAAGTTATTCACTGTTTTCCATGAGTTTGAGATTTCTCTATGAAGTCACCAAGAAAATAACCAAACAATATTCCCATCAAATCTTCCTTTTTCTGGAAGCAGCATCTGAAAAATACATAGGAGAAAACTGCATCATAGGACGCACAGAGTGCCAGAGATGTTATCCCGTGCCGGAAAAATATTGGAGGGAAGTTTTAAGTGCCCTACCTGATGCAATAAAAATACCAATACAGTATGTCCTAAACTTTGTATTCTTCATTTAACAAAAGACACTGCCACAGATAAATATCAGGACAGATTTGTTAATGCTGCACTATTGGCAGCTAAAAACAGATCACTGTAGACTGGAAGACTGAACAAGTGCCAACTGGTAATAAATGGATGGCTCAGCCTAAGGATTTACTGCCAATGGGGGGAAAAAGGAGAGCTATGTGAACAGAAATAAACTGAAAGAATTGAAGAAAACACAAAATTTCTTGCAGGCTTCCTTCAAAATACAATTTGGTTGGCAACAGCCAGGGGAAAGAAGGAGAAACCCCTACTAATCTGAAGAAAGCCACTGGGCTCCTCCTCTGCCCAGACCCCTGCACTGCAGCAATACCCATAGGCAAGTTTTCCCAAATAATAATAAAAATTTCAAAAAATCTTTTTTCAGATTACATTTGTTTCAACTGTATGTGTCCAAGCGGAGACACAGCTCTTCTGTCTTAATCAGCACAGGCAGAGACGTTCAAACAAATATCCTGCACCGGCGTGCAAGTGGATGGGCTAACTCTGAGAGACACCAACACACGCTGCCGGGGCCGGTCCTCCCGGGGCGCGGGCTTTGCACTCCTCCGTGCCCCTCAGGCCTTGCAGTGCAAGGCTTTAATTGGATTTAAGGACTTCTTCAACTCTTCAAAAGGCTCACGTTTTTTGTGGGCACTGAAAGAGTCCCTTGGGATGCACCGAGGTCCTCCTGTTGCATGACAGCATGTTAAAAAAGGGGGTTGAGAATTTATGTATAAAAATACTGCTGGTCTTTCCTTGGCTGGTCTTGCCATTTCGTGGCTTATTACTTTTTTGTAATATAAAGATATGCATATAGACATGTTGAGTATACATATATGCATATAATTATACACATAGTAAGAAAATACACACCAAGTGCTCACGGCCATGGAGCTGCCCTGCCCGAGCTGTGCTTGCTGTGGGGTGGATAGAGGAGCACCTCTCCTCTAACGGCCACTAAAATGCAGATGCATCATAGCAAGTTTGAAAATATTAATCACTGAAGTAGCTTCTCAGGATGGCCTTCTGAGGTTGTGAGCTGTTCCTCCACCATCGCGAGGAGTGTGCCTTGCTGGAGCAGCGGTTTGCTCACACAGCTCTGCAGGACAGGGCGAGGGATTTGTCCCCAGCAGAGATGCCACTCGATGCTGTTCGTATTGCAAGCTAGATTTGTGGGCATATGCCAACTGTATTTTTCATTATTATTTTAGAAAAAATATCTAAATGGTCAGGAAAAAGGACACCGCACACTTGGACCCAATTCTCCACTCACGTACACAGTCGTGAAGCCTTGATAGAAGGCGTCCTGTTTTCCTAGAGCATTAACCAGACCTATCAGGTACGAATTTCTGTGTGGCACATTATTGATCTTCACACACCGAATATTAATAATTTCAGGACGAGACAAGAGAGCTGTACAGCAGTCTGTCATGGTTAAAGGTACCAACCCGAACTGAAGTCCCAACGAAGCGGACCAGTCTGCACGAATGATCTCAAGCAGCACTAACAAGTCCTGCTAACTCTATTTAGAAAAAAAAATATCATCAAAAGGAAGAAAAAGTTACCTGGCAAACTGAAAGATATGAACTTGATAATTACTTGGAACCAAATTAATATCAGGATGGCTGCCATTATTCTCCGAGGACGACCATTTCATCTATTGTGCAGGTCTACTCTCCAAGAGTGGATCACGCTGATGAAAGACTGCAAGAATTTCAATGACACCTTGAGGGATCTTATTAATAAAATATCAAAAATGGACATCTCCTTTGTATAGGAAGATTTTAATGCAAAAACTGTAGCAGGTTTATAAGTTACACCAAGAAAATAAGGAAGGTTTATTCTATCTTTGGCTGAAGATAGACAGATATTGCCAAGTCAAAGTTTTTCAAAACCGCAAGAGATTCTTCTTTCAAAAGCTCACGTTACCTCTGTGCTGAACTCTTATCTAAGCAGATTAACTACACACTCACAAACCAACAAAACTGATAAGTGACCCTTTCTTCTCCAAGGCCTGAAAATCAGAAAGTGTGCACGAGCAGGTTTGGGTGTGGGACCAATCAAATCTCCACTCTTTCACTGGGCACTTTACAAAAACAGGCAACTGAGACCAAAGCACAGCACAAGCGGATTTAATGGCATTTAAAGAATAATAGCCTTGTTCTGAAGGAAGGAGAAAACAGTGATCAAGGGGAACAAACTTAGAAAAATCTACACCCAAATGAATATTAAAGCCATTAACCTGGCTGAGGTAGACCTTTTTCGTGCCTTAGATTTCATCTGTGTGTCATGCCAAAGTGATGCACATCACTTTGGAAATGCCTGACAGTTTGGGGCAGTGAGCACCTACGGACACCCCACCGTTTCCATTCAGTAAGGGACGGTAAGACACTGGGGTGGGCTGATGGCTGATGGGTGGCAGGAGAGAGCTCGAAAGCTGGACAGCGAGGGAAGTGAGCAGCTGGCAAGGGCGAGAGGATGGCTCCGGAGTCATCAGGGCAGGACAGGAGCAGGGTAGGGAAGGATGCAAACTGCAGACGGAGGACGTCACGTGAAGCCACGTGGAAGCCAAAACTCTCCCCCATTGAGAAGAGTGGAGATGTGCACCTATAAACCTAAAAGAGCCCTGATGTGCAATTCCCATGACACCTGTGAAATTATCATCTGCCACCACTTTCTATAAGGTTTTTAAGCTCTGTTGCTTGAGGGTGGGGAGAGAAGATAGGGAATTTTGGGTCAAGAGCGGAGGGATTCCCGTGAAGCATCCCATCCGGCACAGCCAGCACCGCCGGAGCAGGAGGTGCAGCGAGAGGCGGTGATTCAAGGGAGCACTCTGGAAGCAAGCACGGTTCATGTGGCTGTGGCCAGGGCTCTTTGATGTCATCTCAGAAACACATGGCAGGCGCCTGGGATGGCGGCAAGGAAAGGGAGAGCTGTGTAAGGATGTCACTGGTGAGGACGGAGAGGGAAGTGGGAAGTCAGCGGCATGATGCGCAGTTGCCCCCGCAGCCGCTCAGAAAGCAGGTAGGAAAGGGGAAACGCTGCGCCTGTTGTCATTATGGCTTATCGCTTTTAATTTTCGTTTCATGGATAAGCTCACCTTTTCTCCAGCCATGTAACTACGCCGCTAAAATCCCGGGTACTCCGCGAGGGGCTGCGCCTCCCCCTACGCGTTCCTCTGGCGAGGAGGCTCTCGCAGACATTATGCAGCACAGCAGCACGCTGCTGGGACTGGCAGCGTTGCAAATGTATATGTTTGCCTGCTAATCTGCATCGCGGCAGTTTACGTTGCGTAAGCTCTTTAGGTTCAAGGGTGTTTCACTAGCACAGCTTATTGGGGACTGCATTTTCTCCAGGGTACAAGCCAAGCTCTACATCAAAGCCTGATTGAGCAGAAAATATGTGCTAATGTTCACAGCAGTACTCTATTATAGTATAAGTATGCTTGTAAATATTCACTACATGTTATTACGCCATTTGAACCAAGAATATTGCAGGGTTAAAGGTCGGCCCTAATGCTCTCTCAGGAGGCAGCAGTTTTGAATATAACCAAATGGGATAATGGTCAGGAATACCCAGAGGGGGCAATGTAGCACATCGTAAAGAATTGTGCTGCGAGTTTTAAGTTTTCAGGACAACAAAGATGCCAACGAGATGGCTCATAAGCAGTCATTATTAATGGAATGACAAGGGTAATGTTAAGCAGGATGTCTTTACGATAATAAATCTTGTCCCTGCGCCATTAGTAGTCCTTACAACTGCAAATAGCAGTTAGGTTATAACCTAACATGGCAGAATTTTATCCTCTCAATCTCTAATGTATTTTATAATGCTGTTAAAGTCAGGAATAGCAACTGTTTAAGCTCACTTAATCTGTGAGAAGTTTAAACACGAATTTTAAATGCAAAATCTGCTTTGATAGTAGTTTCTCTTAATTAAATAGATGAAGTAGCTCTTTCTAAGCATACACTGGGCTGTGCTAGAGGGTCTGGGGAACACTGTTGAATTTAAAACATTAAATATTTTCCTTCAGATGTAACTCTTGCATTCTAAAAAAGAGACAGTTTTTATTTTAATTTTAAAAGCCATTTCTAGGTTAATTTATGGAATTTTTCTGTTGTTACAATACCATGATTTTCCAGTCTGGAAATAAAATACTATTTTTTTTTCCTTGAAACAAACTCTTTTGGGCAAATAAAGTTTCGTTGCTTCTCTTCTCTTCTCTTCTCTTCTCTTCTCTTCTCTTCTCTTCTCTTCTCTTCTCTTCTCTTCTCTTCTCTTCTCTTCTCTTCTCTTCTCTTTTCTCTTCTCTCTTCTCTTCTCTTCTCTTCTCTTCTCTTCTCTTCTCTTCTCTTCCCTTCTCTTCTCTTCCCTTCTCTTCCCTTCTCTTCTCCAGACCAAATTCTGTCCTCAACACAGCAAAGTAAATCAACACCTCTTTTCATAAAAATGGCATTATTCCAGATTGACTTTTTATGATCATTCAGAGTTTGATCCAAGGACAATATATTACTTTCAAAATCTTTCTTCAAGTCACAGGGAAAGTAGTAATACAATTTTGAAGAATAAATAAATAAATAAATAAATTGAATGATATTACAGAAGAGCAATTATTCATCTTAATGTATCAAATTTGGATATGTTAAATGGATCCTGAATCTTAGCTAAATGTTTTATAAATATTTAAACAGCTTCACTGCTAGCTATCCATTTCACCTGCTTTGTTTTTCTTCTACTGATCTTCCAGAAATAGCTATGGAAATCACCAGTTCAATCAATTCTGTGTAATGCTGTGGCAGAGCCGTCCTTGCATCATGATAGATTGAACCCAGAGTATTAATCAGGAGCCAGCAGAGTATTAGCTAACATGATCAGGACCATCTCCAACCATTCTGGTGTTCAACATCCTCCTTGACAGCCTTCCTTTTCTGAATGTTGCCAGAAAGCCCACTGAACTTCTAAGTGAAATTTGAAAATTAGCAAAATGAAGGAATCATAATGGTTCTTGCATAACCTTTCAGAAAATCCCAGTATTCTGAATGTATTTCACCTGGTAAAAAGTCTGGAAAAATAAATAAAATTGAAATGTCTTGTTCAGATGGTTATTCTACCAGTCCCTGCTGGCACTGGCACAGAACCCACCAGATCCTGCTTCCCAAAGCTGGCTTCTCTAAGAACACTCAAGACCCATACCTCCACCTGGCAATGGTGCCATCTTTCTATGCAGAAGAGCAATTGAATTTGGCTCTAATCCGTCAAAAACACTGACACCAGCTTTACCGCAGATGAATATTCCCGAGAACTCTTCAAGGGACTGAGTTTGTAGTATTGGACTTCTGTCTCTTTTGAATAGAAGAGCTTTATGTTCTATTATTTCAATTTAATTTACAATTTTTTTAAAATTTTGTTTTAGCAAATCTAAAATCAAGATATATATACTCCCCAAAATTAAAGCTGAGAATAGTTCCCTTTAATTCTCGCATAGGACATGTACACAGCAAGTCTTATAGCATCTTGTAGATCCATCTTCTCAACGGGAAAATGAGGTACAGATTGTAGGTGACTTACCCTGTGTCACTGAATGGTGATAATGAAACCGGACCTCCAGAGTACATGCCCACTGCTTTATACATTGGGGCACCCTGCCAAATCGCACTTTGGGCTGTTGGGAATGCAATCGTCTTTCCTTGCTGCGGTTAGGGTTTGGCAGATGTGTCTGAAGACACGTGCTTAAACCAAATTAGCAACCTGGGCTTTAAAGATACATCAATCCAGCTTGAATCCAGTGAGAAGACTAGGTACCTAATGGAGATCATTTGCTTTTCTTTGACATTTTAGTGCAGTTCTCTTCCCCTTCTATGAATAACAGCAGCAAAACACATAAGAAAATGATTGAAAGAGCAAATAATTTTGAGGCTAAGTAGTTTTGAACACTCAGGTATTGGACACACCTGCATGCTCTGAAGTCCACTTTTCAGCCCACTGCATACAAGCGACCGTGGACTCCAGAGTTGGTGCTGGAGAACTGGAGCCAGCTGGCTGCTTTGAGCATGCCATTTTGCAGTATCTTCCAGAACAGGATACTGTGATTGCCCTGTTTGAGACACTCCACCTTTGTCTTTGCAAATCCATTCATACTCAGAGTGGACCTAAATGAACCTCTTAAATAAACAGAGGGACGTAACTGGGCAAACATCCCGGTGTTACCTGAGGATGGGGACTCACGGAGCCTTTAGTCTACGCAAGCTCAGCTTCAGCTCGCTGAAAAGACCGTGCAGAAAGAGTCACTCTGTTACATCTCTGGAGTCAGAGACACTCACACAAAGAGACTTTCCTCAAACACAAGAACACTTTTGAACACAATATAAAATCTTAAGTCTCAGCTGTTGGGGTCGGTGTAACAGGCTTTCTTGCCATCCAGAATCGGTAGCTGGCAACTGGTTCTCCTCTACCTTAAACAAGCTGCTTATTTCTTCTGTCTCATAGATACACACTCACATCACCTACCATTAACACAAAACAGCGGAGTATATATACATTGGCATCCTTTGCACATGTGAAGGGCATCACACGGGCAAGAGGAAAACATTGCCACCATTTTCCCTGAAGTGGAAGCCAAGGCCCAGCCATTCACACATGTCATAAACTCAGGACCTGAGAAAAGCCCTGGTCCCACAGCTCTTATTAAATATTTTGGCATGCAACCCATTTAAGGATTTAAGTAGCCAAGTGCAATGCATGAAAGCAGTCGCATGGGTAAAGCACTAACTTAAACTAGAGGTTTTGATAGCCCTAATGTCTGACAGGATCTTCTTTCCTCAGTGATCACTATGTTGGGATTGTTTAATACTTTCCACCGTAAAAGATCTTTGTTGGGATCTTTTTTTTTAGAAACTAAAAGAGCAGTGAGACTTCAACGTACCACCTCTTCATCCAACTCTTGGACAATTCGTAGGGCACCTCTTTGCCCAGCTCTTGGGTAACTGGGATGGCAGGCTGGGACCCTGACCCCAGGTGAGTGGCCTGGTCCCAGCGGAGCCGCAGGGGCTGGTCCAGGCTCAGCTGTGTGAGCTGCTGCCCTCCCTCTTCCGCCAGGACCCAGACACGTGAGCCAGATCCCCCCTGTCACCTGCTGCCAGCAGCCCTCCCGCAGGTGACAATTACTCTTTCTTCCACAGCAAAAGAAGGCCAAGTCATTATTCTGAAGGCTTTGGCTTCAAACCCTGACAATGTATCAGAAGGGTAATTACAGAATGCAACTTGTTGGGCTTTTTTGTCTTTTTTAAAGAAGGATGCACACAAATATCATAATTTCAATACCATTCCTGAGTTGCCAAAGTGGAGTCCTTACGAGCAATTTTTATTTCATGGAAATAGTATAAAAGCACATCAGAAGTGTGATGAAAGCAGCAAATAAAGGACTTCGGCCACCTCAGAAGTGATTTCCAGAAGACCCCAGTCTTTCCCAGGGTTTCCCTCGGCTGTCACCCTCCCAGCACCTCTCCCATGTTGTTATTGCCCCCCTTCCACGCCATGGAGCCGATGACACGTGTTGAGAGGCAGGAGCAGGCAGACCAGCCGGGAGAGGCAGGCAGGAGCCAGAGTGGCACCGCAGATCCGCTTTTCCCACCCAAATGCAAAGCAGAGCGCTGAGTGCTTGAGAGGTCTGCTCTCTGGTGAGGTTCAACATTAAGATGTGACAAGCTCCTTATATACAAGAGGATAAATGATATGCAAAGTCCATACTCTTTGTTCTGACAAGTGTCCAGAGGGAAAATTCTTGAGATAAAGCTGTAGCTTTCTAAGGCACAAGGGTAGGGTGGGCAGAATGAAGATTTTATCAAAGAAGTTGAGCATTGAAAGACTAAAAACCACCACATTGCCTTCTCTCTGCACCTTTCCACCCTCCTCAGTATGTCGCCCTTGCCTCCCACCCAGCCATTTGGCATTACTGAGTATCAGTCTAACCCAGCGGGAGGGGTTTTTTTCTTTTTTTTTAATAGCTAAACATATATAGGAAGAGATCATCATATAAAAAGTCTTTTTTTTTCCCTTTGAGGAAAGACTCAAGAGCTGATATTACACCTGCCTGGTCCTGGTCTCACCTGGAAAGACCACTCTGTGTCTCTCAGTGATCAGTGATGGGGCAGACACCTCTCTGAAATCCCTGTGAGGAGACACGGAGCTCGGCTGGATGCCCAACTTTCCTCTATTTCAAGCAAGACACAGAGAGAGAGGGAGAAAATAACAGAAAGTTTCAGGAAAATAGCTAAATAGAGACTGGAGATGTCCATCTGGGTGTGCAGGCTTGGATAAGCCCTAATGCTCATCCAGAAAAGAAACTGGTGCAGCTTTTTACTCTGCTCTGGTTTAGCACCACGACCCCTTTACATACAGCCTTGCCCCGCCAACGATAAGTCCAAAGAAGCCTTTCCACGCGTGCTGTGAAGGCTGCCAGTCCCCACTGCCAAACTCTGGCAGCACTTAGGGCACCCCAAAAGGAGGCAGTTATCTTACTGAAGCAAATTTGGGCATTTTTGAATTAAACCCGGAGATCTGTAAGACCTTCCTTGCATTTGGCATGAAAGATTTTTGTAGCAGGCAACAGATAAACCCAGACAAAAAAGAAATAAACCGTTGATTAAAAGCTCAGTGTGGTTCTTATGTAAATGCGACGTCAACTTTAAAATTCACCCTTAACTATGTTTACCTCAAAACTGTAGAGCTCATCAATTATTAGACATTGTTTTAATACACATGGTATGTCCCTATAATATGGCAATAAGTCCCAAAGACTTATGTAAAATATCTCTTTTTTAATCATGTCTAGTTTCATAGACAAAAGTAATCACTAAAAAGCCAGTGGCTACAAAAACTGCAAACAAAATGAACCTTTAAAAGCTAATGACTTAAGGGTGATTTTACAGACATATAAAGTATGTTAGGGGCTTACACTATTTGTCATTAACACATATTTTGAAAGCTTGGCTAATATAATGTGACACAAAATTAGTCAAACACAATTCATGCAATATTGTTTAATTTTACTCCTCATTTAACTTGGTTTTAAGCAAAATCATTATGTCACATGATAACATTCACTTGAACAAGAAATATTTTATAATGGTGTCTGCGTTTAGAAATGAGTTATTATGAGCTACATGCTGAACACATTCTTAACTATGAAAACTATAAAGCTAATAGCTTAATCATATTTTGACAACATCTACATACTTTATGCATTATTTACAAGAAAGATATAAAATGAAACTACTGAATATCTTGCACCATACTTCACAGTCATAGTTAACTGGTTAAAAATATAACACATTTATCTTCTGGTGGCTTTAGATTTGCATAGGAATATTTGCATACCATGTTGCAATGTGCTCTTAATGTAAAATTTAACCTTTGTACTTTCTCTCTGATGTGTAAGGTATACTCATTAAGTTAAAAATAATGGTAAAAATAAGTCTGCTGGTGATATACATTCCATGAATGATTCCCTTGAGTGGTGAGGAAAGGTAAAATGTGGGTGGGAAAACGTTTAATTGAATTAACTCCTCATTTCCTATATTTTTATTTCAAATTTCACCGGCAGAGCAATTTGAGTGGTATTTGTCAACCATGCGAACCGCACAAAGTTTTACCTTCAGGGCTGAGGCTCTCAGCGCCCTTTAATCCTAGGTGAAAAGATGCATTTCTAGGTGCAGACGGAGGTCTAAACACCTGACATCTTTTAATTGCACGGCCGTTCGCTAAGCATCAGGACTCAACAAGGAGCATGTGTCTCAGGCTGGCAGCGGGGAAAGCATTGCTGTGGTTGAACCTTTGGACAGAGTTCATGGCTTTCAAATTTGCTCCAGTTTTCTACAACTCAGAAGCCCGTAATGCCACTTTTTTTTTCCCTCCAAATGGGGCTAGTTCTAAATAACTCCTAAAAGAAACAACCCTATTTTTGGCCGCTCCTCATTTAGGTGATGCTTTTAACGTAAAGATATCACCTTTCTGTACGCAGAGCATATTAATATTACAGACCAGAGGAGCATATGATCCACCAGAGCTTTGTTTCATACTCTGAGAAAATGTGGATGAATCCACTGAACGCTACATAGCAGTTTTGCAGCTTAACGGCTGCCAAGCAATTAACGGTGGCACCTTCTATTTTCCTTTCCAAAAAATTCATGCGAGTACCTCCCTGCAACACTACTTCTGTTACCGGCTGCTGTCTCCTTCTCTATTCCAAAAAAAACCCCTTTGTGTGAAGAAATTCTGCATGACTTGCTTACGCGCGGTAATTGGACCATTATTTTTTTCTTTTTTAGGGCAGATCTGGCGGTGGCGTTTCTCTGCGCTGACCCACCGACGACCTCCGCCGTTGACCTCAAAGGACTACTTTCTCTTTTGGTAAGAGATAATTCAGTCTCCCTGGTATGCCTCCTGGGCACAGTCAAAATTATGTCTGGTGATTCTGCGGTGTGGACTACTGTCTGCTAAGGACTGAGCTAATACCGCGGCGTTCAATTAATTCAGGACCTCGGGATGGCCTTGAACTGCCCTCCCCGACGGGGAACGGCTCCCGCCACGCCGCCGCCCCGTCCCCGCGGAGCCCTCACCTCTAATAAACACTGCTCTTTAAACACGGGCAGGAGCATTTGGAGGATATGTAAATGCATTAATTTTTCATAAAGCCGGTTAGTTAGCGCCCGGTACCCCCCGTCGGCTCCGCGGCAAGGGGGGACGCCTGGACACGGGGTAGCGATGCTTGGCCGCCACTGCCAGGAGGATTCTACAGCCCCAGAAAGTTTTAAATAAATAGCAATAGGCTAAATTTTCAGCAAAGAGCCAGGGCAGGAATTCAGTATTGGACTTTTACTTATTTACTGCCTCATCCGGACCTGCTGGTGATGGTTCTTGTAAAGATCCTCAGCGAGGTAAATAAAAACACGGAGCCCCAGCAACTGGCTGTTATTACAGCACCGAGCAGAGGTGTACAGAGCGGGAAATAACTCTCCCAGGGATAAATTACATGTGATGAGGGCCAAAAGAATACAGCTCCTATTTCAGGAAGTCTTCCAGGCAAAAGCAGAGATTTGGCAGTTTTAGCGTTCCTTTCAAGACAATACACGTACACCAAAAACATTACTCCTCACAGAGTACCCCAGAGGCCTTTCCAATCATCTGGATGCTCGCAGTTATTCCATTCCCTCAAATTCAACACAGATCTTCTTTATTAATTTTAATTTGTCATCAATAACCTGACAGGCTCTCTTTCGGCAAGAAATACTGTATTAACTGTTTCACTCACTGTGGCAGCTATTAAAAATGTGATAATGATTAGCAGTAATGAGGTCAAATAGAATAATGTGAGTATAAGTTGCTACCAGCGAAATATATAACACAAGAGGATTTATTATGTTCACTTGCTGAAATGTAATTTAAAAACAGGATATTACCACCTGCTATGCTGGCTCATAGGGTTATCCAGATCATTTAAGCATTTCCTGCTAATATGTTTATTTGCTTCTGGCAGATATTACCGCTACTGTATTTCAAATAACTACACTTAAAACAAAGTTAATTGTTCCTATCTACTTAATATAAATATGATTATGTAAAGCAACGATTAGATGACTAGCTGGTAAACAAAATTATTTGAGCATCAGTATCATTTCAGAAAAAAATGATGCAATAACATTGAGAGTTGTGGGCAATAAATCAGGTACGCGGAAAACAGATCTCCGGTGAAGAAACTTTTTGTGGGTATTAAGGGGAGGGGGGTGAGTGCTGTAGGACCAGTGCTGCCGACACACGGCTTCTCAAGAAGAAAGAGCTGATAGATTTTAAATATCGGGGCCAATTAAGTGAAATATTAAAACTTGATCAATACAAGAAACAGGTAGATAATCTCATTACTCACTTGTATTCTCTTAAAAAGATTTTAGATTTTGACGTCTTCATATTACCTTTCAATTTGTTGATCTAAATAGAATAATCCTTGGTTTTCACTGCAGTGACACAGAGCAATTTGATAGGGACCTGGGTGAAGCTGCAGGTATGCTTGATCTACAAAAGCTTATTCAGATTGGGAAGATAAGAGTTTAATACAAAAAAAAAAAAAAAAGCTCGTTCTCATCTGGTTGAGCTTTGATTTTGAGCAAAGACTATGGAGTTAGGCCAAATTCTGCTTCTGCTTACACTGTTTTAAATCCCCTGAACTAAGCCAGAATTCAACCTTAAACCTGTGTGACGTAAAGCACGATTTAGCCCTCAGCACTGAGACTCTTGCACCCTGGGAAGACAGCCTGGCAGAACTGAAGCTCTGCTAGAGGAAGGAGATAGCAAGAGGATTGCTTCTTTTGGAATATAAGTGATAGCCACACGGACTGCTCAGCTAATTCCTCCATGACTGGGCTGGAGGGAATTGATTTTTGGAACATATTAGTCAGCAGTTTTACACTATGCCTTCATTGTCTTTCTTGCATTTGACTTTTCAATAGAATTTGTCATATAAATCATAAAATAGCGACAAATGAGCAAAAGCAGAGGTATAAAGCATCTGTACAAGAAGAATGGATGTCGCTAGTCAAGGCAAAATACAAGTCACAAATAGATGTTTTAGAAACAAAACCCAATATGCAAGTATACTTATTTATCCTAGTCAAAGTTTTTTCATCTGCCATATGTTTTTTCATGTTATCGTACATGTACCTGCTGAACAAATCCATATACAAAGTGGGATTTCCTGAGATTTACATAACCTTTACTTTTTAAAAAGCTTGCCTCAATGGATAGTGCTTGATTCCTAGTGAAGAAAGAACAGGCTGGAGTTTGAAGGGAACTATAAACATGAAGGTCTGAGTTGTAATTAATTATAAGGTAAAGACTTTCGCCACCTGCATCTTTCTGAACACCACCAATAGCATCACTCTTCACCTTCATTGAAAAAACATGACATGTAAAGATTATGAAGAAGAGACACTATATTTTTATATTGATAAAATGGCAGTATGTTACACGCAAAAGAGGTGGAATAGGAATATCGGGGTAAAGTTCCTCCCGCCGCAGAGTATAGGAGCTTTGTCTGCCCTTTTCAGTATCTTCTTTCCAACACCAGCAATGAAAGCACGAGGGTCCCGAGCTTCAGCAACACTGAGACCATGGGAAGCCCTAGAAACCATTGTTTCTGTCCCTAGCAGGATCGCTTCGTGCAATGACAATGCAAAACTCCCCCAACATGCGATTTCTGCCCTGTAAGTAATGCAGAGGGCAAGGCTCAGCCCAGAGACCCTCAGCTGTTGTGCAGCGCTAATTATTGGCTGGTGTAATTGAGCTGCTGGAAGACTTTCCCCATGCAAAGCCTGCATCAAGAGATTAGCGCCGAGCTCGCACCACCTCTGTCCTGAGTTCGGTTTTGCGCTTCTCAGGAAAAGAAGGAAAGAGGGGGGAAAATAAAGAAAAAATAAAAAGAGTGAGAGGGAGGGAGATAGATCAGGGCTGTTCAAAAGTCAAGTGATTGATAACGCGGCATAGGGAAGGGCAGAGGGACAAATTAGGCGGCGACTGCTAAGCGCCCCGCGTGCCATATGTTGCGAGTGCAATTCCAGGAGCGTTGCTTTCTCGTGGCAAAACCAATCACCGCCGCTGTGTCGCGGGGAGAAGTCATTAAGGGCCGCCCGATTCCTGTAACCATACCCAGGTACCCGTCAGCCCTCTGCGTTTGTGCTGCTCGTCTGATGTAACACCGCCGCTGACTTTACATATCAGCTAAATTTGAATTGATGATAGGTACAGTGTTTGTAATCCTACATCAAGCAGCGCTTGTGTCTGGCATTTATTTGTGCTATTGCTTTGGCAGCTTCTTCCAGAGCCTCCTCTCATCTGACATGTCAGGTCTACAATCAAAGAGGAATAGTGAATTCACTTTTACAGTTAGGCAAGCTGAATGCTATTACCCATGTATTTGTCACCAACCTGCAGATCCCAGCCTCTAATCTGCCATCTGGATGGATGCTACAAAGTTAAGAGTCAGGGACATGCATTTCTCAGTAACTACCTGCTGTCAGCTATTATTTTAAGAATCCTGTGATTTTCTTTTATTTTGACTAGAAAAAACAAGGCAGCTGCAGTAATAAAAAGGCATATCAACTAGTCACTTTCTGGCAGATTTGTCACTGGTGTGGATACAGTAGTGGTATTTTTTGTTAGCAAATGTATACAGTGGAATATAATATTGTAAATCTGTAGTGCGTTCTTCACAAAGAAAAAAAAATCCTTTTTAGAACCTTGTATACCAGTCAACAAAATAAAAAATGAAAACGTATTTGTTTTCACCTTATTGTACACACGTATTGTATATTTCTTTTACAATATTGTCCATTGTGTGCAACATACTTTGTAAATACTGTGTTTGGTTTTAAAAATTGCTACTGTCCTCCAATTTTAGTACAGTTCTGACGGCCGCATACTCAGTTACTGCCCAAGTCTCGGGTTGTAAATATTTGCTGAGAAGAATCAGGGGTTTTATGTTTGGAGAATCTGGAGAATAAGATTAACTTTTCAATTAACAATTGAACAATTAACGATTTTCAAATTAATTTATTATAATAATGCTTTGAAAAAACACAGGCAAGAAATGCAACGATGGAAAACTATACTGGACCAAATTAATCCCTTGTGTGACTCTATTTCAGTCAACATAGTTGTATCAGGATAAAATGATAATTAATTGTTATTAATATGAGCATGAAGCAACTGATAAGAACAGTATGAGTGCAAAAAATGTCTACCCAGTTCATTTCCTGTGATTGTACACAAGAATAAATTGCTCTACTTTCAAACTGCCGCACGTCATTTTAGATGATAAAGCAATTGTTCTGCTTGTGCGTTTTCTTTTTTAAAAGTTCTTTGATAGAGATCCTGCTTGTAGTTCTTGGTCTATGGCTAGATTAAATAGTTGAAGACGTTCTCGTATGATGTCTTTAGGAGGTGGAAACCCAATTCCAGGGACCAGGGTGCACACAGCTGGTGGGACATCCCCGCGCTGCTGCAGACACGTGTAAGGCCGGCATCCCGCGCACAGCCCCGCAGCAGCCCGTCTCACCCAGAGCCTCGTGCAAGGACCACATACTCTGGTTTTGCAGAGCAAAATGATGCTTTGGCCCTAAAACCCAGGAAACTTGCAGCAAATTCACTAGCCCAGCCCTGAGGAAATGCTTTCACCTGGTTGCCACATTCCCTCACCCCAAATGCAGAAGTCTCCTTTGGTGCATACACGCTGCAGCTCCCTCCCTTTGCCATGAGCTCATCCCAGTGCCCATGCTGGAGGTGATGGAGATCATGAATGGTGCAAACATCTACCTCCCAGACCCCAAAGCCCAGCGGTCTGTGGGACTACCGTAGCCAAAGCCACGTTCAGCAAGCAGTGCCGCAGCTTTAGGTAGGACGCTTCAGAGGATTGTAGCGAAAAAGGGAAAACTGTAACTCAATATTTAAAATCTTGTTGAAATATGTAACATGCCAACTGACTCATGAACAGATAATCCATTTAAGCCATGTCTTTCCTTCTGAGTTTCCCTAAAATGATTTTTCATCTGACAAATATTAAGTCCCAGAGATTCCCGGCAAGGGGAAGGAGGGAACGTGGGAAGGGGACTCTCAGGGACCCTCATTCATCATCACTGTGATCTCCAACGAGCTGGTGGTGGGTTCAGAACCTACTTCTGCATTGGTTAAGGCCAATTTTCACTTCCCGCTGCTGTTTTTTCCTGAAGAGAACTTTTTGAAGAGCTCAAGTGGAGGAACTGATTTCTCGCTTACGGCTGATGAGTTCTCACTAATGATCAGAGAGTGCTGTGTACTTTGGGATTTGATTTTGGTAAACATGCACAATTTAGATGTTTATTCAAAACATTCAAACCTCATCAGTTTCCGAGACGGTTATGACAGCTACAAAAAAGTGGACAAATTGTTGATGGTTGAGGAGCAATAAGGGTGTACAGCGTTTAATGAATTAAATTTTAATAGTACTTTCAGATGTTTCAGAGCCATCCGGTTTAGATATCAGATACCATATGGCATTATCTGATGGCTGTTACTTTTGTCCTCTTTGTCTTCTTCCATTTCATTCGCTTTGTCTAGTTTTAAATTAGACAGCAAGCTCTCGAGGGCTGGTACCATATCCTGTGTAATTCTCTGTAACTCCTTGTATTTCTGATGCAAATTAGAACAACCGAGCCCAAAAGAGACAACTACTGGGAAGAATTGACGTTGTGTTTTTTAAAGTCTGAACTAGGAATATTGAAAGACTTTTTATGAGGTTCCTTGCACTTACATTTTCATACTGTTACCGAAAATTGTAATGAAGAAAACTCTCCAAACCATCTTGTTTTTCAAGATGTTCTGTAACAATACCATAATCAATGAAAATAATTTGAAGATTTGAAAATATTAAATGCAAATTCTTCTGTGAAAAGCGACTATAAAAGTAGAACCATACTGCTCCATGTTCCTGGATTGCAGACCAAATCTGCTCCATTAACAAATTAATGGATTGTTATTTCTAAACAAATAGAAGAAAGCAAAAGCTGAGCTCAGATCTGAAAACAGCGCTGGTGCTGGCTTGTGCAGCACGTGCCACCAGCAGCAGCGACTGAAGATCGTCACTGCAACGGATCAGGTATCGTTTGCTGTCCTTTTCATATAGATGGGCACACACGGGCATGGGCTGAAGTTTACCCAAGATCACAGAATTTTCAGGTCACAGAATCTGCATCAGATCCACAAGTAAACTCCAAATTTCTTCATTCCTGGTCCACTGTCCTATTTCTGGACCGTGCAGTTGTACACAAAGTGCAACACAAAGTCAGACCTTGGGGAATTTCAGTTGAAATGATGAAACGCGGATTCACCAGAAAGCCCAGAGGAAGGATTATCTTTCCCATTTGTTTGTTTATTTATTTCTTCAGGTATTGAAGAACAGGATCTTTAGTACGACATGGCAAATGGCAAAGAATTGAAAGAAAATCTTCGAAAGGGTAATGCTGCTTGCAATGCCAACGCTGTGATGAGTGGTACCTGCCGGAATCTAATCTGGGCATCCAATTTTGGGAAGACTTATGCATCTCCAAGTTGTCATAAAACAGATTTTACAGGTAGAAATGCAAGTTGATCCCTGAAGATGCTTTCATTATGCTTATTAAAATCTGTGAAGGTTCCTGTCCAGTTTTGGATGCACATGAACTCTGAGATTTCAGTGCAGAGAATTATTTCTTATGACCATTATAACATTGTCCTTATTTGTTAAAGCATGCTTTTAGCAGTTCTTAGAAAACTCTTTCTATTATAGCATTAGTCCCAGCTGCAGATATTGGGACAGTTTCTCCAATCCACTAAGGCAATTTGATGCTTATAATCGGCACCTATTGGTCTGAGAGTAGGTGTAGAGAGTCAGCGGCATCTCCTCTGTTGTGCTAGAACCCGCTGCCAACAGAAAGTGGGCAGAAGTAGAGATATGGCTTCCTGCGCAGGTCCTTCCCCAGCAGAGGTGGGCTACGGGCATGCCAGGAAAATTCAGAGATGGTGGCAGCTGGAGCATAATGAAGCAAGGGGATGGTTGTGGGCAGCAGGTCTAGTATTCCTAATTCCAGCTGCTGTAGCAGCCACCGGGGCTGGCCTCCAAGACCAAGGTGGCCATGACCAACCTCCCCACTGCTAACGCAGCCCAGGCATATTGGACAAGCAAATGTCAAAGCAAATTATATAACTAGGTTATTCCCACATATTCATCATACATCTCACCCACCCCTGTAGCCACTGCAGGAGTAGCTATAATCTGCATAGAGAGCATACACCTTGGCAACAATAAAGGGAAAAGCCCCATTTCTTTCTCTTATGCTTATACAAGTCACAAGTGACTCTCCAACTATATTTCAGCAACTAAATGAAAAATAAGGTTTAAACTGAATTCTGATAGCAAGAGGATTACAGTTGAAACACCGAGAGAACTATGTAAACATCACTGGTAGTATCTGTAAATCCGAGTGCTCTATAAGTCAATCTTCACTCAAATGTGCTCAGTTCAGTTGCAGTTAAGATGAACTGAACCTTGAAGTCTTGTCAGACATATAGACTTGAGTGTACTGGATTTGCGTACATGTAAGCGAAGCCAGAGCTGGTCCCCCAACTCTGAGCATTTCTGAGGTGTGTGGGCATACAATCGCCAACAGAGCTGGTGAAAGACCTTCAAAAGGTGCCTTTGACAGAAAGTGGCTATCCTACAAAAGAGACATGTTCTCCCCCTTGTCTAAAGAGTTTTCACTGGGAAAAAAAAAAGGCCTCTTCATATTTTAAAATTTCTTGGAAAAGCCTACATTGTCCTAGATTCATAGGATTTCGGGGTTTTTCAGAAAAGTATATAATCAAAACTTCTAAAACAAGCATATATTACTACTTTAAAAAAATATCTGGTTTTAATGCTTTGTTTGACTACCTAGAGAGCAGACCAGCTGAAGACCTCTTACTCCAAATAAATAATACGTGGAGCACTAGAGAGGCAGCTCATTTGCTCTTTGCTGAAAATACCATGTCTGAGCAGAGAGGTTTTGGTAAAACGTTGCAGTCAGCAAAGTTCTTGCTGGGTCATTTCACCTAAGGGATATTTAGGTGTAAACGAGAGGATGCATCAGTTTGCGGGAGAAGGTTACCGCTGGATTCACCTTTCTCTTGCGGTCCATCCACCCTGAGAAGAAGTCAGTGATGGGCAGCTCCCACGTGCACCGGCTGCCAAAACCAGCCAGTGGTTTGCCGAGAGGCTCGGCAGCAGCTTCGGCCCTGCCGTTATGCTTTCCAAACTGCAACAGGTTTATTCTGGGCAGGAGAGGAGCAATCTGCATGCTTTATTTATTCTTTTCAGAGCTGTCAGAAGATCATTCCTTTAGAGGGGGCATGAGGGTTCAAATCCTTGGAAAGTTAATCTTCAGTATGAAAGAAAATATAGGATTAGTTAGTACAAAATTCTACTAATGGATTAAAAGACTCTCTTGCAACCTTTTAAGGTTATTTATTAGTAATTTATTAATACAGTTAGAACAAAAAGGAGTGTTGTTTTCAGAATTCATTTTTCAGGCTGCAGACTTATACCAGATGACACTCGGGCTCCGGCTCTTTGGGAATACACATCAAACCCTGGTTCATAATTTATGTAATGACATATACTTGGACACTGATTAGCTACCTTATCAGCCCTGTAATAAAGGAAGCATAACCCCTAGTTTATCATTCATTTATCTGAAGTCATTTTGAATAATATCACAAGATTGTAATGTAATCATTATGCTGTACAGCATGTGTGGGCCAGTACACTACACTGTCAGTGTCAGAGGACTGTCATAGTTCATACTACTTAATTTGCTCACTTCTTACACATTTATGAAATTGGAGTCAACAGTCTGGTGGAGCAGTAATATTCCGGGCAAGAGACTTGCACAAATTGTTAATAGGGTGTTCAACAGGAGTGTGAAGAAGCACGAGACAAGACGAAAACGGGTTTTGTGATGGAATCGAAGGGGTGTCAAGGAGCAGGTTGAATTTCCCTTGACGTCCTCCATCCAAAGTACCCGCAGACTTTGTTGAAGCTTTCTCTGGGCGTGAGAATGAAGTTTCCCTTTAGACAGCTTAAAAGCCCTGTGCAAGGCAACGAGGTTTCTTCGTTGTAAAGCTGTGAGATTTCCTGAATAAGTCATGGAGCTTGTAGTGAGGTCTACAGGCAGAATAAGCACCGGCGTCTTGCATCTCCCTGGCTCTGGAGAGGGCAGAAGGCAAAGGGCACACGAGGAGATCTTGCAAACTGAAGCATGGCCTCGTCTTCCTTCCCGGGGCTGCTTGTGGGTTTATAACCAGCTTTCACAATATTTGATATTTTTACTTGGAGTCTGAGTTTTCAGGAATGGTATTAATTCAGGGTTTCAGCTTTCGCATTCAGAAAAGGCTTCTACCCTTCGTGGGCTAGGAGACCACTTTGGAAACATGAGCTGGTAGTGTCTGAAGGAATCAGAAGAAAATCACTGTGTTTCTATAGATTAACCTATGTTTATGCCCGTCTCCTGGAATTCAGTGCCCAGCTTTCCATTTCTTTGAGTATCTGAGGTGCACGAGAACTGTAAGATTACAGCAACACCTGGCAAGTCTTACGCAGAACAGGGGGCAGAGGTGAACCACCAGCAAAGGCGGCTCAGTACCGTCTCGTCACCACGCCAGGCCCTCATCTGCGTTTATGTCCTCTCAAACCTTAATTCTATGGATCTGGCCTGCTCCCTGCTGCCGGTATCCTGCGGCGGGATGCGAGGTGGCAATATAAGGGAAGAGAAGAACAAACACCAGGTTAGCACCCAAGGATGAGAAATTGAGGATTTGGGCTGGCCAGGGGCGGGTGGAGGGGGGTCCAGCACTCCCCGGATGATGCCGTCGCGGACCCGCAGCCCTGACAGATGAGTGGGGCTGATGGATAGAAAAGCCGGTGACAAGTGGCACTGAGATAATGATTGCTGGGCAGCAGGAGCCATTAGGGTGTCATGGAAAAACCCCAAGATTAATGGACAGCACAAGTTGGATAAGAAATGAAAAAAAGGGAAGGAATGGAAAGAGTAGCATAATGTTTATTTTAAGATAGTTAATCAAAAGAAGTGAATAATTAAAGCTGCAGTTATTTCCTGACATCAATTTAATGAAATTATAACTGCAAAAAATAAAGTAGGAATAAAACACAGCGCTGAGCATCAGCCTCCCTGTGGGAAGAGTGGAAGCTCCCCTCCAGCCAGCCCCAGCAGAGCTATCGGATGGATGACGTGAAACGTCTTTTCCTTCTGTGATTGCCAAACAGATCCGCACGCCATGCTTTGGAGCACTACTGTTCATCCGTCAAATATAAATAATTACTTCACGAATAAAGATTAAATGTTTACTGTAAAAACAATTAAATTTGTTTCTAGCACTTTTTAATGTAAGACAGTAAAAGCAAACGATTTAATCATCAATCTTGCATCCAACAGTTATTCACCAGAAATGTAATTCTATTTAAAATTTTATTTCTATTAGAATAAAAACATATTCCACAGCACCACATTTCTCCACAGATTTCTTGGCAGTCAGAAACTCTTCAATAAATTTTGGCACTTGAGTTCAAAGCTGATGTAAAAAGAAATGATCCTGAGCACAGAGAGCAGCAAATTATCTTTGAATACGGAAGAGGGGATGGGGTCAGTGGGGGAGCGGTGGGATGACCAGGGCCTTGCAGGCATGACCACGCTGCAATTCCTGTGGCGATCGCACTGTGAGCACTCACTTTGTTAGTATCAGATGCGTGACGAAGATCGAATGACATGAAATGACTGTGATCGCATCAAAACTGGTCTGAAGGGGATGATGCAAAAAAATAAAAGGAGCGTGTGATGCCTGCACAGATGGAACAGCTACGTAACCGCACGCAAAAATGGGAATAAACCTGAAATAGGGATCGTCAGCTGAGAACCACATGATACATAAACCAAGCCAGACCTCCTCTGAAAGACTGAAAATTTAAATATGAATGAAATTTATGAAATTCTGCTTCATATAAAAAAAGTCTTAACATTGCAAGAAACAATTCACACTTAAAACAGATTTTATTACGTTCTGAAAATAACTAATGTGTCAAATAAAAATGAGCAAAAGACAAAGGCAGCAATATGTGCAAAGCTGTCATAATCTCATTCAAAATACTGCAAAAAACACGTCACTACAATTTACAACTGAAATGCACTTAAACCACAACACAATCTGGAGAGGTTTGCAAATTTCAAAGCAGAAAGGGAAGCCAAACTTGGGAAAAAATATTCCATTCTGATTTATGCAATGGTTTACACCATTGTAATGCGCAAGATAAAAAAGTAATTGAAAATTCTTGCTGAAGAAATGAGTTAACAATATCTGGTGCCAATCCTGCACTTCTGGTGTCACAACTACTTCACTTAAAATATTATATGAAGTGAACTTTTTCACAACCTGCAACCAATCCAAGTGCTTAGCTGGAGAAGAGGTCAGCTTTCCTTCAAAGGGCATTTATTCCCTCAAGATACAAAAATAAAGCAGAAAAACATGTTCTGGATGGTTAAAAAGTTCAACGGCCTGTTCAAACCCAGTTAAATACATTAGAAAAACTTTGGAATATTTCTGTATTGGACATTTTCATTATGTTACTCCTGAGCACTTAAATACCAGTTTCTTTTTTCTGTGGACACTTGCACAAAGTAATTTTTCAAGCATTTACCCATGACCATATTTGCTGTATTGCAAAATAAATAATGTAATATGTGACGTAACTGTAGAAAGATGCAGAATTTATAAGATGTGATCTAGGCAAGGAACAGATATTAGGCCACATAGTTTCACCATTTTTTTCCAAAGGTCTTTAAAAATGTTGTCAATACTGTCTTCTTGAGAGATGTAAGTGCTACAAGGCACCTCTTCCTTCAAATTGTGCCTTCACCACCTTGGCCAACAAAATGCAGGTAAAATTTGAGTAACGTGCTGCAACTTCAAAAAATAATTTTTGTCGCACCTCCCATCTGCACATCTTACTCTGTGATAGATAGCGAATTACATTATTAGCTAGCCTTGAGGGGAGAGCTCTTGGAAGAAACTACTGGGTGCATTCAGGCACCTACCTCACCTTCAGCTTGTGCCCTGCACGGTGCAGGACAGTCCCCCCGGTTTCCCTCCCCAATGGTGAGCATTGCCTTTGCAAAAGGATCAGCACCACCTAATCCTTTCTTGAGCATAGTCCCTCCCTGGGCTCTGATTACTTTTTCTTCTCCCTCGTGTATTCTATCATCTTTCAAATTTAATACTGAATTTTTATTTATAATTTTCACTGGGGTTGAGCACCTGCGTTTTCAAACAGAATCTAAAACAGATGTGAAATAATTACGATACAGCATTCTTTCACAGGACTGAAGGCACCTTCCTGGCACCTATTATTCTAATTTTGCTCCCTTCTGAGGTCATCTTTTAATTTCAGAGTATTCTGTTCTTCCTGAAACTGCGACAAACTGGGGAAAAAAATACGCTTGAAGTTTCGCCAGGATCTATTCATGTGCATACGGCACTCAGAGGGGAAGGAGGTAGGTATCTGCCTTACTAATGCACCAGTATGCAGCACAGAAGGTAACAGGACAGCGTTAGAAGCACGGAGCAAGCATTGAGTCAGCTCACAGAGCCTGTGTGTATACTTTTTCCAATTTCAGCTCCACACCTGAAATCCTCGCAGTGCAGAAAGGGCGACCAAACCGTGTCCAGGGCAGGGAGAAGCCTTTAAGCCCTGGCCTGGCTGGGGAAAACACTTGCTGGTTTTCAAAAAGTAGGAAGGTGTAAATCACCACCGTTAAAAACACAGACTCTGCTTGCAATTAATCTTTACGGGGATGCTGTCAAGTCCTCAGGATTTTAATCACCATAAAGTCAAAATTTCTTTTGTTAAGCATTCCAGCTGTACTGGCTTTTGCTAAAAGTTACTCTCTTCAGCTCCTGCTAATTACAAAATACACCAAATATACCAGAACCTCCACCTAACTCCCAAATACCAATAAAGCTATTTCTGGAATAGCAGCCTCCCTGTTATTTCCACTTACCTTTCTACCCTAAAACTTCGTCAGGTCCCCTCCTCTTTGCCCCATGTCCCCCCACCCGCTCCCGGTGCTGCCACAAGCCACCTCTGGCCTCCGCTGAGCCTTTGGTGACCTGCTGATGCAGGGACGGCTCCGTCCCAAGATGGGGAGGCAACGAGGGTGGGATGGACTTGGGCACCTGAGCCGGTCCAGCACCCTCCACCTGGCAGATGCAGGTCAGCAGCCAACGCGTGGCGCGGGGACGGCTGCGGCACTTTCCCTTCGCTCCCCAAACCGGCTTCTACGCGATGTGCTCAAGGGTCCCGCTTCGACGCTGTCTCAGAAAAGTGTCCCAAGAGCAGACCTGACACGAAGCCAAAGCTGGCACACGAAGCTTGAAAACAACGCTTACCCCTAACTTTAACAAAGTCGCACAGGTCAGAATTCGTCACTCAGCTCCACTGACGTTAGAAAAAGCTGCCACCCAGTCCTAAACTACATGAATCTGGCTATGGCAGCGGCAGTTCATCCAAACAGTCCCCCGACAGTGTATTTTGCTGATAAACCTGTTTTTGATAATATGATGAGATCTATTTTCATTAAAAATAATTTAAAAAAAATAATATGATGAGAGCTATTTTCATTTTAAAAAAATTAAAAAATCTGATGAGAACTATTTTCATTAAAAATAATTTAAAAAAAAAATATAGTGAGATCTATTTTCATTTAAAAAATTTAAAAAAAATGATGAGATCTATTTTCATTACAAAAATTGGTCTCATCATTTATGTTCGTACAAATTGCAATCTTCATAAGATTCTGATACTAAGTAATTGTTGGTCACCAGATATAACCATCTCTCCTAGTAGCTTTATTTTTCAGTAACTGTTCAACTGGCAAAAAAACCCCAGCCTTACTCTGTTGACTTTAATTCACAATTGCTCATTTACCTTAAGGGACATCCATAATGCTTCTTGCAGTGAGCTTGATGTGCTCTTACTTTAAGTGGTGAAAGCAAGGAACAGGTTTTGGAAGTGGACATGGTGGCACTGCAGTAAAGCTAATAATTAAGGTTAGACCCAGAAGCATTTAGTTATTTACTATTAGTGATTTTAACACATGATCTGTATAGTGCTGCAGTTGCAGACCCAGAAAAGAGCCTGATTGCGACGGCACCTTTTAGCTAAGTGTGTACTTACTTACCTGGCGGTGCTCTTTTAAAACCAAAAGCTTTCTCCAAAACCAAAAGAGGAACACAGCTATTCTGCAGCCTGAATTACAGACAACTTTATTCTACCTGCACTAGCACAATACGAAAAATGCTTACATTGTGCTACATCTATCACATAATTAATCCCAATATTACTACATGAAATCTCATGTGTGATAATATTTTCCAGAAATGTTATGTTACAAAAAGGTCAAATATCATATAATTTTTCTGCTGGATCCTCCTTTGAGCCATGTTTACCCTAAGATATGAGGTTCCAGAAGGTAAAAGGAACAATACCATTTGATAGTCCGGTGAATACGGGTTGATTAAATGACACGCACACACCTGCCGAGCAGCTGCGGCTGCTGGTTTCGGAGGTGGCACATGACGGAAGAGGTACCGCCGAGTCACGGCACAGCCCGGTGTGCTTCTGCGGCCGAGGCGGCCGTGGCAGCCAGTCTGCCCCACCACTCGAGCCCAAATGTCCACCTTCCCACCAAAGTCAGCCTCTTTGCTAATACCTCTGCTCCTCCAGGGAGCTGCGCATCCGTTCGGAGATACGGTTGCTCTACCAGGCACGTGGGCTTACTAAAAGGGGGCTCTAAACACACATGTTAAATGTTATGGACACAATAATCTTTTGTCTGTACTATGGGGGGGGTGTGTATATTTATAGATATATATAGGTATATATAGGTATATATAGATATATGAGAGCTACTTCCCAGCAGATCTGGCCCTAAGGGTGGGACAATGTCACTGTACATTTTGCTCATCTCTTTTTTTCTGATCATCGTGTCTCTGCAGTCCTGAGCCTCGCCATCATTTTGGTTTGGGATCTGCATTTCCAAGAAGAGGCTCAGCATTGGGGTACCAGAGGAGGAAAATATGCTTAAGAGATGTCACTCTCTGATTCTCATCTTTAATTCAATAGTGAAAACTAAAACACCAGGCTGCATAATACCTGGATTCATTTCCTAGTAAAAAAAAAAAAAACAAACAAACCCTGTTTCATGGAGGTCTTCTCCAAGTAAAAGCCAAAGTCAAGAAGGGATGACAATGAACCTTATCTAAATTACTCCATTTCCCCCTCTCACCAACCTGTTCTCCCCATGAGAACAGAGGTGCAGAGTAATTCCTTTCGCTGGGAACCGTCAAATGATGGGCTTGATCAACCGTTCCCATTCACTTCTCTGTGAAAACAATAAATAACCTATGCTGAACCAGAACCATCACCTAAATGTCCTGATGATACAACTCCTTGACTTCACCTATGGATTTATATGTTATTAACAGGACCGGCTGTATTTTTTGTGAACATCATATGTCACTCACAGGAAAGCTAAGCCTTGCAGCAGGTTAGGCAGTGATTCCTGCCTCCATCCCAGCCAGGAAAACACATCGTGAAACGCAACCGTGGACGGAGCTGCCAGCAACTGCAGCCGTTTCAGGCTGCCCACGGGCACACTCCCTCCTCCGGGAAGAGGGATCCCTCATTGTCCTCACAAGGGTAGTGCTCTGCGAAGCAATTTGAGCAAAGGTCCCTTTCTTTTTTCATTTATTTTATGGATCTGATCCAAAGCTATGGAAAGCGCAGGGAGTGTGCTGAATTCTTGTGGCCTTTCGCCCGGGTGCTGCAAGTCGGCGACAGGCAGGATCTGAAATAAAACTCTACCTTGCTTATGTGTAAAGATTAAAGTATTGTCAAACCATGAGAAAATGTCCCTCTCATTTCAGTATTGATTAGTCTTTATTGAGCATATAGAGTTCTGCTAACTCTGGCTTTGGTGGGGTTTTTTTGTTCGGTTTGGTTTTGACTTCTTTCATGATTTCAAGTGCCTTTGATGGTAATTTTCACTTTGCTTAACTCAATCAGCTAATGATAAAATCCAAACTGAGACGCTGAGTCCTTAAAAAGAACCCGTGTTTTTTCAATTCTTTAAAAAGTACTACTGCCCGTATTTACTCTGAACCATCTGTTACACATCTAATTAAAATATATTTGTAATGAGCTTATTAGTGCACAGAATATGTCCTGAACAGGATGTCAGTCAAGAACCAACTGTGTTGGTAGATAAGATACCTTAAACTCCTATTAGTTTAACAAAATAATGCATTGGTATTTTCATCCTGTATAAAAGCAAATTCAGAGAGGGCAGGCATTCACATACTTTTTGTAATAATTTCCTCTTCAAATATGTTGCTGTTCCTTTCTAATATAGAGTCAGATGGCCTCTTATAATTGCAGTATCAAATCTTTGCCTCAGTTTTCAACTGCAGGTGATTTCAAATGATTAAAGATGCACAACAGGGAATAAACAAAAATGCTTACATGCAATTATTTTTAATTAGTATTTGGCTATAAAGTGTGTGCCTTCATAAAAAAGTCTGTTATTCACATAAACATCTGTTACCATACACACAAGGAAACACACTGTAAGTCTGTCATCACATCACCAAAACAGAAAATACTAAGGAAGGCTGGACAGGAAAGCCAACACTTTGAGTTTTTAAACAAAAGATATAAGCATAACTGCCAAAACAGACACTGTACCACACCTTTCAATTAGCGTAGTTCACAATCAAAGGAAGAGCTATTACCAATGGAATTATACTTGAAAATGTTAAAATAGATGGAATTATTCTTTGAAAACAATGGAATCCGTAAGCACAAGACGATTTCAAACTCTTTACTAATTTTGCACCAGCGAACATAATCAAAACGCTTCCTGTTTGCACAGTATCTCTGCGTACTCTTCTGACAACTTTTTTAAATCTTATTTTTGTTCATTATTTAAGCACTCTCAAAAAAACCCCTCTGCTGTGGCGTTAGCACATAAATAAACCTGCAGCGTTCAGTTTTGGCCTCGTTTTACAGAAACCGACTCAGGGATGTTGACATATTTTAAGTAAGCATGCGACAAACAGCAAAGTAAGAGAGATATACAGAGCGATATAAATTAATACCACAATAATTGATAGGTGGAGTTAAGGTTGCTCTGCGGAATACTGAGAATAAAATGAAGAGGAGGTGTGAGAGCACCTTGCACATGAATTACTGAATCGTTGGGAATTGCTGAGCTCTGCTGCGAGGAAGCTCTTGGAAATGCCTTGCTGCTGTAACACCTCCAGCAACCAAACTTAACACGTTACTTCCACCAACAGAGAAATCTGCAGCATTAACCACGCAATTTAAGAGCCCAAACAACACAGCTCAATTTGCATGAAAATAAAATCAATTGTTTAATTAAAAAGCACACATGACAGTATCTGCCAGTTGTGCCCCGGCGTTATCTATAGTCGAGTCTGAGGTGGAAAAAATCACTGCACCTCAGTTGTGGCTCTGCTGGGACCAATAACTAATCATTACAGCAAAGCCAACCTGGGGGTGCTGATCATCAGAAACATGGATGGAGACACCACATGTAATCCTGACCCAGCACCTTGACCCGTTAATTGTGCGCACAAATCTTTCTGCATATCCTGAGAGAGCTCATGTGTCTTAAAATCCTTCCTTCATGAGCTGTTAATGAACGTCCTCTGGGTCCGGCTTCCTATTCAAACCAGTACATCTTGGCCCAGAGAGAAGTCAAAAGTACCCTCAGAGTTTATAATGGCAAAGATGACCCTCTGCTAGGAAGCAGATCCGAATCTCTTCCAGCTCCCTTTGATTTACAAGCCTTCTCTTGCATATCAGCATTTCATATATCTTCCAAAGTGTCAGAAATATGAAAGTCATACATTACATGCAAAGAATGGCCCAGTTCATTACTATCATTTTATTTATTTAACAAATACGGTATTTAATCAGAAGAAACTGACAGCTACAATTGTTTATTGCAATCATACAACACAACAATAAATAAACATTGCACATTAAGTAGTAGGTAGAAGGATAACCGAAAACATCCCATATAAAAAAATTCTTCCTAAGAATTCCTCACTAACGGACAGTATTTGTAAATCTATTGACAAAGAGCTCCAAAAAGATGGAGCCGTAAATAAAACACGTGAGACCAGGCAAGGTAGGTTTTGCATCTAGACAAGCAAATTAATTTCTGGGTTGACTCCAGAACAGAACTATGCTACTTCCAGTCAGCTTTGAACTGATACAACAACATATGACACACTCACTCGTAAACAAAAGCCACACGAAAGTCTGTTTGCCTTTTAGTTATAACCAATTTTCCATGCCATAAAATGCCAATCAACACTTCTCGGTTCACATCCATGACATGGGGCGGGGTACATTGCAACCAACCCTCCCCAGCCTCCACTTCACCCACTGGAGCAGGGTCCCTTCCCGGAGAAGCTGGACTGTGTTACGGTCTCTATTCCTTGACTTTTTCTTCTTTCCCCTCTCTTTTGCTTAAGTGACATCCTGTTCTCAGCTTTGTGCGTCCTGACTGAATTGCAAAAAAGCGAAGAAAATGTCTCTCCATTTCAAAAGCTTCAGTTTTCGCGTCTCCCCACCCTCCTTTCGCAAGCAGAAGGCGAGCAGGTTTAGCTTTAAGACACCTCTGCTTTCATAACTTCAGCGAGAGTTTTGCAAGAGTTAGTGGAGCAGGAGTGTGTCTCAATAACTGTGACAGATGGCTGGGCCTGAGAGAAGAAATAACCATTCTCCTCCTGAAATTTGCTGCAGTGCCATAGCACGGAGATGCTACCCTTCACCGCGTAGGACTCCCCAGGCTGAGAATAAAGTCAGCACTTTTCTTTATTTCTCTTATCATTCGCTCATCCCTCTGGTTTAAAAGCACCTATCATCCAGCTTCGAATGTTAACATTGAGGGAAAAAGTTTTAACTCCTCGTCCCTTAAGACAAGGCAAACTCCGAAGGAAAAGGTAAACAGATCAATCCCGGCATCCCGGCAGCGCCTGGCCGGGGGGTTTGCAGGACCTCTGCAGCAAGTGCCGCGTGGGGATGGCAGGGACCCGCCGCCAGCAGCCCATGGACCTGGACAGCCTCCCCGCCCTCTGCCACTCTCCAAGGACTGTATTTATTTCTGAACGTACAGGTCCTCATCATCGCCGGCGTTACATGAACAAGCCAGAAGGTTCAGGTTCCTGCGCCGAAGCCCATCGTGTCCTCTGACACCTAACGCAGACCTGGGGGACTAACGGCTGCTCAAGAAAGGGTTTCTTCTGTGTCTGCTGCGTATTCCTCAAATTTAAACTTTGCAAAAGAATCAGAAAGGCAGGAGGAAAAACCAGATGAAATGGCTATTTCAGCTCCACGTGACTATCCCCCTTCCACATGGGAGCCAGATCCAGTGATCCACCTCCAAACTCCCAGGAACTACAGCTCAGAGGTTTCAGTGGGTGTTAGAAGAGGAAATATTTTATTGCAGGAGCAATCCAAAAGATCAAGGGTGAGGCGGATTGCTGGATCCGTAGGATAACTGAGGCTGGCAGGAACTCTAGAGGTCATCCCACCCAACCTCCTGCCCACAACAGGGCTAACTGCACCGCTAGACCCGGCTCCCAGAGTCCAGGTGTGGAAATCCAGCACACTCCTCCATGGGGGATCACCGCCACACTGGGACAATCTCAGCCATCCCAAACAGCATCCCCAGGCCCCAAACCCTTCCCCTCCCGCGCCGAACGGCATGGTGTTGGCGCAGACCCTGCCCCGTCCGACTGCGGGAATGGGAACAGAGCACGCAAGCAGGTGCCTTCCACAAATTATCTTCTTGGACCTTGATGTACCAGCCAGGCAAAGATGTAGATCAGGGACAGACTAAACCATGTCTGTAGCGTTCAACATGTCAAAGGTGAAGAGCCACCAGAGTTTCAGAGGCCACAAAATAAACTGAGCGGAAGGCACTGGGCAACTTCTGGCTCCCGCCACCGACCAGAGGCAGACACCACATCCCAGGGAGGCATCGAGACAACCTTCTCCTGGGGCAAATCAGCCAGATAGAGAACAACAACCACACCATGGAATGCCTGAAAAAAAGGCATTAATTCTGTTAAAGTTCAGAAAAAGATTAATTATTAGAAAAGTTGAAATAACTCAGAGTTCAGGTAAGACTCTCTTTTGAGCACATTAAATACTGCCCCTATTCCAGACCCTGCAAATAACGTGCCCCAACCTCGGAGTGTACTGGGATAGTAAGTATGGGCCCCTTGGGGGCTCCAGGCATTTTAGTTTCAAGCTACAGCGGACCTCCTCATATATGAGAAGAGGAATGACTACTAAAAGGAAAATGCTAAAGCTCTTCAATTATTTATGTGGCTTAATTGTGATATTTCATTTACTCGCCCACCATTTTTTTTTCCAAAAGTTGACTGTAGTGACAAAAATATTAAAGCAATGTATCCGAGAAGGTTAAATCTCCAGTATAGTCTGCTTTAAGGAGGTAAGTCGTAGCTTTAAAAAATGGTGTCACTGCACTCAGTAGGAACTCAATGCCTTCTATGAATGAGATGCTTCAAAAGCATTTATAAGTGCTAATTAATGCAAGTCCTAGAGATAAACAAAGCAGTGAGTACCAATTGTGCCTGCAACAATGTGAGCTTATTGTGAGGACTTCAAGTTGAGTGTCACGTCCTTGAAGGAGCAATTTTAGTTCTTCACTTTATAAATTAATCCGTCTCCAAAAGCCTGTTAGTCCTCTAACGCACAACTTAAAAACAGGATGTATTTGGGACTTTCCCTTTGAGGGAAACATGAAATAATGCTACAATACTTGGCGCCTAGTATTGTGCCAAAAAATCTCCTGTATCTTTGTGAAGTTTAACTCAGAACCAGCTGATTCCTTGAGACTCAAATGCCACTTCAACAACAAGTACTATCTAATTTCCACAACCACAGAGAAAAATTACAACCCCAAAGCAGCCTCGCAGCCCAGAAGGCAAATATAAAGAACCCAAGTTTATGTGTTTGTTGGTTTGGGGTTTTTTTAAATCTCATGATTACAAAGCCGCTAGCTTGATGGGTTGGGGAGGGGGGCCTCTTTGTTAATTATATGCATCACTTGGTTTTATTTTAAGCTTTATCCAAAGCTTTGCATTGGGCTACCCCAGGTGCTAGCAAATGTAAATGCTCAAAAGCAGTACATACACACGGGAAAGAATAATAAGAGCACAACTTTTATTTGCTTTGGGAATACTTTGGAAAGACAATCGATTTCTGGAGGAATCATGAGGAAACACAGTAAATATCCTCCTGGAAAAATAAGGGATATTGACATGCGGTGTCCAGGCCACCGGTAATATTTCAGCAATCTGATACATGACAGCTGCTTTCCTTTTTTGCTGTTATTTTAACCACTCAGAGCAACAAATGTCCTGCTTGCAGAACTCCCTCTGATTCTTCTGAACATCAGAGGTTTCACGTTTTTCTTAGAACTGGGGGCATCTCAAAGAATGACACTTCCTGTTCCCAGTTTTCTGATTATCTGCCTTAACATTTCCCAGAATTAGGTAGAACCTCCAGTGCATTTTGTAGCCAGCATGAGATGGAGGATTTCTTCTTTTTCAGCACAGGGCTGTCACATCGGTATCTCTAAGAAGAGTTTTATTTCAATGTTTCAGCAAGAAGAGTTGTCGAGCCTATTTTTTTTCCTGCAGCGTCTATCTCCGAGTCCCCTGATTTCCCGTTTCCTTCTGCTGGCCGGCATCCACTGGGAGATGACATCTCATCACTGCTGCACTAATGCCACACAGCCGTCGAGTCGTTCCCTCCCTGCACCTTGGTGTGTTGCTTGCAATACAGAATAGTCACATCAATAATATTTTATAAACTCCTTTTTTATGCATGTTTTCTATTTTTCTGCTAAGCACTAATTAGTCAAGCCGCGCTCCTTTGCACAAGCAAGCTGGATCGTTTGCAGGGGTAGGGACTGGTCCTCACAGCTCTCCTTGAAGAGTTCAGGCTAATTTACTAGGAAAACCACTAAATTATCACTGTGCTGAGAATAATAAATCATTAACAGCCAAAATCTCTGCTTCATTCTGGCAAACAGCAATATTTATATGGATGCCTAAGTACTACAGGAACCATCTGCACCCCGGGGGGGTATGTTTGCTCCATCTCAGATAGAACGGGGTTGGGAAATGTTGGGAAATGTTTGGGAAATGTTGGGCAACGTTGGGAAATGTTTGGTAATTTCCTTACTCTGCCGCTAAATACTACATTCACATGCATCTGCTATGCGCGTAGCAAAATAATGTTTACAATTTTACTCATGCAATTTTTCTTGCTATTTTTAATCTCTTTCTGTATCACTTTCAACACAAACCAGAGTAGCATATGGGGCTCAGGTTTAAAATTTCCCCTTCATTTTTTTTTTAAGGTTTCCAGGTTCACTGTTGTCAGGTTTCACACAACCCTATTATAGCTGTGAATATTTTCTCTGCAAAGTTGAGAAGAACATGGTGGAAGGTACACCATGGCTACTGAGGAGCTGCTTCTTATGGAGAAGAGATCCATGAACTTCACCCCTCTCTATCATCACAGGCTAGAAATAAATATGCTTTTAGCCATCCCATTTGTGCCTCAACCTTTCAGCACCCTTGCCACTTATCACATTTTCCAAGGTCACCCACTAACACCGTCTCCCCAGTTGCCAAATCAATACAAGCAACATCACACTTCCCATAAAAACAGTTCTGCTTAAATTCAAGCCCCACGGAAAAAAAACTTACCCTGCAACAACTCAGATGTCTCTTTAGTGAGAACCAAAGAACCCAGGTCATATTCCTTCAAAAACAATGGATTTACACCATTGAGTGAGCACCAGAACAGGCATTCAGGATGCCCCTTTGCAACCCAATTAAGTAAACTGGTTACTTTTAAGCAGGGTTAGTAAGCCTGTGCCTGAAGTTAAGCACATGGTCAAGCACTCCGATGACTCTGGGTTTAGCACTGCTCAGCAGATTAGGCAAATGGAAGCCGCCACTGAAGGCGGGGAGGCTTTGTTTAGGCAAGGACAGTGTGATTTAGTTCCAGGAAAAGTAAATACCTACATTGCAATTTAAATAATTTCCAATATTTTCTCAATGTAAGACTAATATCCACTAGTGTTTGCAAAAGCCTTTATATAGAATGTTTCTTATTAGATTTAACTACCGCAGATAAACTCTCGATCCTCCTCAGGCTTCCCAAACACATGCAAATGTGAGTCCTCCCTTGCTGTGTGATGTGGACTCCCACGTCCTGGCCGCCCACAACCTCCGTCCCGCGCTTCCATTTGGATGCCGCAGAATTTTGGTCCTTGGTTTAAGATACGGGACCATCCCACCGCAGGGAATACCTAGACGTAGGATGGTCCCCATCTTTTGGGGATAAGGCCATGGACAATTCTCTCTGTCCAATGCAATCTTCAATTGCTCCAAGGGATTATTTACTATTTCCTAGCTGTATGGGGAGATGTCTTTTACCTGTGAACTGAGCACAATTTAGAGAGGGAAAAAAATATTCCCCTTGTGGTATTTTCGAATCCCACATTGCCATTTGTATTATGTTTCAGCTGTGTATTTGTGCCACAGTGCGGGCAGTTCCCACTGGCTCTCCCCCTGCCAATATTCCCTTCCCATGCAATGGGTCCCAGAACCAGGAGGAGTCTCTGAAAGCAATTCAGAACTAAATCAAATGTTATTTACATATAATAAACTTCTCCTGAATGTCAGCTTGCCAAAACGGATTATTTACTGAAGTCTTGTTGTTGTATCGCATGGCTATACTGTGTGCTGTTGTAAGAACCATGATGATTGCAATCCATTAGTAACTGTCACAGTATAACTCCTGCTACAAAGGAAGGAGAGGGGAAAAAATACCTACTACCTAGAAACTGGAAATTGGATTCAGGAGACATATTTATTCTGAATTCTGAGTCTGGTTCACTGCGTGATCTGTGGCAACCCACTTACCTGGTCTGTTCTACGCCTTCTGCTTCTGAGAAGTTAAACGAATAGTGTTTTTTCACCTCTGTAAACGTCATTTATATTATCAGATGGAAATGGCCAAGTGCAAAATTACGGCCGTTAACCTTTCCTACAGAATAATCCCAGGATCCACCCGAGGAGCCATTCACCTGCCGGTGACACTTGGATATCCTCAGGCGATGGAAGGCAGCAGCCTTCCGCGCCAGAAAATAAAGCTTTTAAGTAGGAGCAAAGATTAACTTCACCGGCCAGAAACGGCAGTGGGAACTCTGGGATAACAGCACAAGGAGAAATTCCAGGAATGTTATATCTGGACCACTTGAGCCTGCGTCTTTCGAAGAGGCCAGACTGCTGCTCAACATGAGCTCTCCTTAAAACCACCAAACTATTATCTCCTACGCTGTGTGGGAGCAGCTTTCAGCTCAGGGACTGCAACCATCCTCACTGCCATGAGGACATCTCATGCTCTGCGCAGCACACGGAAATCGGTGGATGTTTGTCTTTTTAATTGTGCCGATATTCCTAACTTTGTAAAATAGCTCTGCATAGTAAAATTACATTCCTGCAAAATTCAGATCCCCTCTTAGGGGCAGCAGCTGTTGAAATAACTGCTTTACAATGTAATCCCCTTGTTCAATAATTCTTTGCCGTCCAACATTGCAATTTACATTTTTGCCAAGGAATCAAACTGGCATTTAAGTATGAGAATAACCGAGGATCTTGCCTTTGTCTCCAGCCAACTGATATCCTAAGCCCTGCTATGACATTATATAAATATTCAAAAAATGCTTGTGAATACCATAATTTCTGCAGGTCTCACAAATGAGGAATTATCCAAGTAATGGATTATGAATGGAGTAGTAATGTATGGAAACATTACCCACCCAAAACGTATTAGAGCTCCCAAAGACTCAACATGAAACAAAATGTGTTAGAGATTTAACAAAATAAAGCTGTCTCCTGAGATTCAGCCTCACTAACTAATTCCCATAAAAGACTGCAGAAAGGTGAAAATACATATAGATACTGTTTATTTATAAATATTATCAGAAGCTAAAAAGTGCTCTCAGGAAGATCGAACATATATAAAAGACCTGCTAATCCGACTATAAGCTTTGCAAGTTTCAACGGATAACTTGAAGCTTGATAATCAATCCAAGCTTTCAAACATGAGGTGCATTTTTCAAGGTGCGCCTTTCTCCTCACCAACCCCACGATCCACAATCGTCTTTATATTTTGCCTGTAGAAAATTGATAGATTTAAAAAAATATGTTAATATAGTTCATTTGGGTATTTTTGAAGGAAAGTATTTGAACAAAATGAAAGGTACTGACTAGTTGCCTACTAAGCCCAGGGTCATTGCTGTGCCCACGCATAAAACCACGCATAAAAAAGAAATTCATGCAAAGTTTATAGAGATGCTGACAGTCAGTTTTAAAAGCCATTGCTCAATTCATTCCTCCGCTGCTGTCAGCATGCCAGACCCTTCAACCATTTCTTACTTAAGTATCCCTTACTCATGTGAGTGGGACATAAGTAAAGATTACTCATCTGAGGAGGAGTTGCAAAACTGCATTTTAAGGTTGCTGCCCTGGAGCCAGCCATTGTATCAGGGCTGGGTGCGTAATGACTAACTGCAGCGAGGAGCCAGCCTATCTTCTGGGAAAGAAAGTTCCAAGAATTATTTTTTAAACTAATTTAAAAAGTTATAGTTCGCTGCCTTTTTCTTTTTTTGTGTGTGTGGTTTTTTTTTTTTTTTTTGAAGTTGCAAAGGCTGGAACAACAATGGGGTTTTCTTTTTTGTAGCGTATCTTTAAATTATAGGAAACTTGCCTCTTGGCCAAACTGGGTTGGCTCGGAGCCAGAATGGATGTCTCCATTCTCATCCTTTCCCGTATTCTTTCAATGAGCAAAATAAAAATGTTTATTTTTTTTTAAGTGAAGCAAAGCAGAGGCTGAGATGGATGGATTCCTAATTGCATTGCTCCTGACGGGCCTCCTTCACAAACAAAAGTTTACGAAACCCATGGAAACAACCAGAAAGGCTCTCATTGTCTTCAACCAGCCTCGGTTTGGGGTCTCTCAGCTTAAACTTTATCAATTATGAATGTTCTCAGTATTATATTTGATTTGACTTTATTAAAAATTGTTAGATTGTAAGGTTGAGAGTCATTCAGGGTCAGTGGGAAGATAGAAAGAGGGAAGGTGAAACTACCATGTGAAGAAAAAGTCTTCTGGATGCTTACAAAACACTGTGATTGCATAATATAAAGAAACAAAAATAAAATGGAGGTGTTAAAGTTATTCTTCAACTAGAATCTTATTAATCAAATATTTCCTGGATACCTGAGGCACAGAATTACTCTATTTTTGCAGCAAGTCACATGGCAGCTTTTTAGTAAAACTCTGCATGTCTTCTGTTGACTTCAGATAATTTCACTTTTCTGAATGAGCTCGAGGGGAGGACTTTGTGAAGGACCTGGAGAACCCTGGAGCTGAGACTCAGTCCCCGTCTGCCTGCCCCACGCGATGGAGGGTGGGATGGATGGGGAGGTGGGTGCTGTGCCGGTGGTGCTAGGAGGGACAGTCCTACCCCAACTGCCGCATGGAGCTTTGTGCAGGAATGTGCACCACGTCTTGAATCAGGAGGTAAGTACCTGTGCATTGCCCAAAGTTACCTGGAATTTACAGGCAACCCAAAAATAAGTCAAAAAAGTCTCTATACCCAAAATCTAACCATAGACTTACTGTTATACACTGGGGTTGCGCGAATGTGTGTAGAAATGAGAACCGCAGCCGTGGTTGCAAGCCAACTTACCAAGAAGATAGAAGCCGTTACTTTTATACCCCAGGAACAAGTCAGCCGGGGGCAAGGGGCTGCCCCCGTGTCCGACCGCCCGGGTGATCCCAGAGCAAACCCGCAGCCCCGTGTGGGGCACGCTCAGCTCCCCACTGAGCACCCCACCGCGCTCAGAGTAAGTCTTTGGGCCCCCAAACCTGTGCCAAAGTTTGCCTGAGGTTTGCAACTGACTTTAATAGGAACAAGGCTTGGTCCTTTAAATAGGTGCTATATTTATGGAGCAATGACTAGCCAAAACGTAGGGAAAAAACGCAGCCAACTCCTTTGCTATTTTTGATGACACAACAAAGTCTGATTTTCATTAAGTTTTGCACGTATATATCAGGGGTCCTCCTAGGGACTAGGGAATGAATGCACTTTGTTTGAACTCTATAGCTATTATATACTACTTTTTATTGATTTTTTTGCCTGTAATTCTCAATATAGTTCTATTGTGTTCATGGAAAAATATTTATTTTTAGTCCCACAATTTTCCAATATACTTGTTTTCATCATAATTGTTTTCCTTCTATTACAAATGCTGTGTGATTACCGGTTACATCTTCCCAGTTTTCTAAAAAAAATACAAAAATATGGCATGTAAGATTAACGATTTTAGTCCTCTTGAAAAGGCAAAACGAAAACAAAGCATGGGTAAGCGTATGTAGTATGCTCTCAGACGTATATTTATAGTTTCCAATGGTGCCCTGCCCACATTTTTGGACGGAAAACTTGCCTATGAAGTAAATATACAACCTCAAGAAAAGTTAGCCTTTCTGCTTTAAAATGTTTGCACAAGAAAAATAAATTAGGAGACCAACTTGCCACCTGAAATGTCACTTGATTCTTCACCAGCGCGTGACCCCATCAGCTTCAGCAGGTTTATCCGTAAGAGTCACGCAGGCAGGGATGAGGACTGGCACCAGCAGACCCGGCAGTGGGGTCCCCGGCTGGCATCTCCTGGCACAGGGACCTTCAGCTGGCACTGAGAAAGGGGAAAACCTGGCTCTGCCCTAACGCCGGGGTATAAAACCTCGGGCATCCTTCCGATCTCAACTAAAATGCCGTTTCACTAGAGTTTGATACCAGCCCTCCAAAGCTGCAACACCACAGCTAAGCCAGGACAGCGGCTTTTGCAGATCCTCTGGCAGAGGCTGGCCTCAAGAGGAGTCCTACAGCCACCCTGGGCTCCCGATAAATCTCCTCCCGACCTCGCCCGGCTCCGCTCCAGCCGAAGCTTTCGGCTGTTTGGGGAAAGACTTGAGCGAGCGAGCGCGGCGCCGGAGGACGGCTGGAGGTGCAAGTGGCCGGGGGAATGCACGAGGGAGTTGCAGCAGGGATGAAAAGCTGTAGCTGGTACCGAGAAGAGTGCAGGGCCATGAGGGAGCCATCTGGGAAAAATCATTTTATTTATAACTTAAGTAATAGCACAAGCCACACAGCAAATCGATTTGCTTTTGGATCCCAGCTATTGTCTGATTGCCCAGACAAACGGCATCCAGTTTAAGTGGAGTCCACAGCAGTAATAACAAAGAAGGAACACAAATTTTAATTATGTTTCTAGAAGTCTGTGTAAGTATTGAAGAATCACATAAAAATGGGGGGTTTTGACTAACTTGCAGTTGAAAATGTGTCATTAAAAGCTATGAGTCTGATTTTCTGCTCTGCTGGTCAGGATATTAACCAAAATGATAAAGTATTCAGTCTTTGTGGGGAGAAAAAGTAGAGGGAAATAAATGCTGAAGGCTTCATGCCGGAGATATTATGAGAATGACACTAAAATGAGAAACTTCATCACCCTTCACTTGCTGGTCCTGTTACGCTGCAAGCAAGTGCTGGAGTAGGAAGATGACAGACAGCACAGAGTGAAGCAGGCAACAAAAATGAGCAAGAAAGTAAAAAACGTGGTCAGCACACTGGAAGCACAACTGACACTTTGTTTTCAGGCTTTTTTGCCGTGACTTCGGCAGGAGCGGTCTGTCAGCCTGCGACGCCGTGTACGGTATGCGTGTTTGACAAGAAATGTCAGGACGTGGACTCTCATATCACCAATGATTCAAATTAATTTCTGCTCTCCTCCGCTTGCGTCTTCCCTAATTCTGCAAGCTTGACTTCATACCCACTGCAACTTACATTTATTTGTAATCTCGCTGCTTACACTCCACTGAACAATAAAAGAACAATAAACTTAATAAAAAGCCCAAGTGATTGGAAATAGCTCTGGGAATGGCAGTCCAGTATGAAAGCTATAAATTTACTTGTATACTCATGACATTGTCAGCTAATTTTTATGAAAAGCCCATCACAGAACATTGCACCAAAACACTGTGATCACTCGTATGTCACCCATCATACTTCCCCTGATATCAAAACAGAAAATGCATCATAAAATGATACTTCAAACTACAAATTCATCTTGAAATGCTCACTGTATACAGTAACAATTCTTTCCTGACCTTGTCTTGCACCTGAACCTTAAATTAATCATTCTTCTTCTATAACATTAAAGAATACCCAATGGTACTTTTTATTGAATTTAAAAGCTAAAACTTCAACTAATAATATCATTATTGTTTTGGTTAATATTTCCCTACGCAAATCTATGTAGAGTTCCAGAAGTTGTGCAGTGCAAAGTAATAAGGGTTTTGGAAATACGATTTAAAAATACGTTTTTGTACTTGGATCAGAAAGTATTGACTCATATTTAGAGGCTGAACCAAAGCCCACTGAAGTCAAAGGAAAACACCTATTGATTTTAAATGTTTTCAGATCAAGCCCTTAAGACCTAATCCTGAAAAATGCTGAGTATATTAAAGCTACATAGGAGCTAAGGGTATCAAGAACTCACAAGATGAAATCCTATTAAATACATAGTGTTATCCTGACTTAGACTAAGATACTCGATTGGATTAATTAGGAAAGATCTTCCAAGCGATGGCCAATGCTACCACATTGCTCTTCTAGTGGGTATGCTGCCGATGCAAGGAAGGGACACTGGTACAGGTCTAAGGTAGAGGTATATTTTAAGCACCCATTTACAAGGGTACACCACGGAGTTTTTAATGAAGCAGATCTTCTCCAGTGAAATACTCATAGTTTTTCAGACACAGAGTTTAGTGGTTTCAGCACTTCTTAAACACGTACGGGAAGGTCCTTCAGCACCTGGGGGTGCCTCTGGGGATAAAGAGGCAAGAGACCTCCCAGCCCGCTGTTGGGGCTGCTCTGTCTGCTGTAGTTCAGTCTTCATTTCTTAATCTTTCTGCTAACAGTTATAAAAACATAAGTCCCCTGCCTTTCTTCCTTCCCTGCCCACCAGCAGAAGCCTGGCCCCTCGGTGCAGCAGCACAGGCGCAGGTAGCGGCTGCTCAGCCTCCAAATCCCCTTCTGACCCCCACGAGCATCGCTCAGGCCACTGCTTCTCACGTTGTTAAACTTTCAAAGTACAGCTCCGGTAGGAATGCGAACGTCTTTTCTTTGAGCAATGGCAATGAAGTTTGATTATAGCTGCGTAAAAGCCAGCGTGTTTAATTGTCATCGCTTCAGGAGAAACGTGACACAGCCTTTGTTTGGGGCTATCGCAGAGAGCACGGCAGCTACCAGGAATAACGGTGCAGGAAATGTGAATTCAGGTTGTCAGCCTTCCAGTTGAATTCCTCTTCTGTCCTTGCCAAAACGAGGAAGGATGAAGTAGTAAAGCCTCCACCCTATTACTGAATGCCTCAGCTGCGGTCGGTCACACCCAGGCGGCCCCATCCCGACCAACCGACGACCAAAAGCCCCCAGGTTTTATTATGTAGCTTTCCCAGCTAAACTTTTGCACTACATTCTGCAGTGAAAACGGGAATCATGCACAGGCTAAAATAAAGAGAACTCAACACAAACTGAATCACACAATTTATGTCTGGAGAGGACTTTGGGGGAGGGAAGAGGGCAAGGAGGAGAGGGCTTCTCAGAGCAGCCCAGCATTCAATATCTCACACTACCCATTGAACAGCTGCTTTTCTTAGGGCAAAATTCAAGTATTTTGTGCCGAGCAGGTCGCAGAAGGTCATCCTTGCTGGAAAGGCTCAAGACAGACCTTCACATTTCTCAGAGGACCTCTCCCCGTGCCTTCTGAGAAGAGCCCTGGTTGTAAAGGTCTGCAGGGTCAGACCTTGCAGGTGGGACCAACTCATCCCCCCCAAGAGGGCACCTAGCTTAAGGCACTTTCAGCAAGGCTTTCCTGCTCAGCAATCGCGATACGCACCTTCCTCTTCCAGAAAGGTGGCTGAAGGACATCTCTGGAGATGCCAGCATCTCCTCATTGCCTACGGAGGGAACTTACTGCCACGAGCTTGGACTCGATAGATAGCTCACTTGGATGTGACTGCCAAGAAATGAGATCAATTCTAGTCAAATCTTGCCACTTTTAATTACCTTCTGACTGACACAGAACTCACGTAGGTCAGCGAGATGATTTCCAGTGGCCTCCACCAGCTGTGGAGCAGCATGTTGGAGGGACAGCGACAAACTCCAAGAGAAGTCTGGATTAAAAATACGGGGCTGTTTACAAAAGGCAGTACCGAGAGTGAGAAAAGGTGACAGAATTTGACTCTGAATTAATAAGCACCATTTTATGTATCGGAAAATATCACATCTGACACAGCTGCCAAAGACAAGTGCAAGTCAGTTTTGTAAGAGTAGGTTTTATTGTGCTGGTAGCAGAGGAGAAAAAACCAATGTTTTACAAAGAAAAGAAACTTGACATGGTATTGAGGATGTTTATTTCTTTTATCATATTATGTATGAATCTTTTATAAGTTTTCAGTGAACTATATTAATTAAAAATTAGTTCTGGGAATATTTTGCTTGTAGCCTAATAAGCTATTACGTCAATACAGATTTTCATAGACTATTTTAAATTTGAAATAAAGGGGTCTCCTGAGTATGCGCAATGGAACAAAAATGTAACAAAAGAAAAAAAGTAGAATGCTTAACACTTTTTCCTTGTACAAGTTCAGGATCAGAGTGCAGGTCTTACTAGTCCTTCGAAGTAATTTTTATGAGTTCCCTCCAAAACATTTAATTACTATTAGAAGTTTTATGGACTCAGACCCTGTAAGGAACTTGATTATTTTTGTTATGATTTTTTCATTTTGGCCTTTATTGCGATCCATCCCAATGCTTCGACACAACAAGGCAAGACTTTTCAACCAGTGGTCCTTTGGACACTGTGCCCCAGACACAGCGAAGAGAGCACTGCAGTTACTCTACCCCCAGATGCTCCCATCCATCGGAAAGTACGGAGAAGGCAATAAAACAGGTGCAGGGATGGCTCCAGCCTATTTGTGATTAGACAGACTTACTGCCTCTGGTGTTAAACCAGTACAGCAGCCTTCCCTCCGGTGGAAACCAGCATCCCCCAAGGAACCGCAGCTGACGTGTGTTTGAGGGTCATGGTTTGTGTCTGGAGCTCCTCCGGGCAGCACAGCTCCACACTGCGCTTGAAGCAGGGGCGAGAATGAATTCATCAGAGACCTCTGCAGCTCCCACAAGGATGGCAAGTCCTTCATGGTGCAAAAGAACCAGGAAAAGCTCAAATCCTCAGCCGGCGATCAGCCAAACCGATTTTCTGGGATTCCCAGTATTGAGCGCTGTTCCCATTTCAGGAGAGCCACAAGAGCAGACCCAGATCATAAAACGTAAGGCCAGCAAAAAAACCCCCACTACAAGCAATTCCAGAAAGAATAATCAAAAAATGTTGTGTCAATGACAGTTTTACACAAACGAGTATCTTCCTTCAACTTTTTGTGATTACAAAGAAATGGGAACTTTGAAATAAATAAAAAAATTACATTTTTTTGTGGGGTTTTTTTTTCATCAGGCTGCCTGTATAAGTGTTCTCCAACACATGGGCAGACCTCAATGGCATCAGGGAGCTGTGCACGAGCGGCAGTATCCGCTGAGCTCCCTCCAGCCACGGAGAGGGACAGCTCGGGGGTGAACACTCACCTTGGAGGGCTCGTGTAGGAGGAATCTGCCTGGGCTACTGAATTAAGCTCTGCATTTCAGGACTATAGCCATATAATTGATCATATCCCACTGCAGGATCAAGGCCTGAATTTCTGGCAGTTTTCGGTTATAACATCTCTTTTAACTGTTGTACGTGAAACCTCCCATGCTTCAAAAAACCTCAGACGTAAACTTCACCAGAAGGTTGTAAGGTATCCCTATACCTACTTATGAATGTAAAACGATGGTACGAAAATTTTGCTGATGAATAAATGACAAATAAACAAACAAAATTCAAGTTACTGGAGGCACCAGTCCTTCAAACAATGCCTGCAATTCACAGGTGAGTGTTAGCTGGCAGCCAGAGAGCGTAACCACAAAAGGGACTCTACGTCTTTTGGAAAATTAACCCTGATTTGATAAATGCGGGCAAGTTAATGTTCCTTCGAGGGCTGTAAATATGGCCCTTCCTGGCTGTTTACTGTCTAATTTTTCAATGTCGTTTTTAAGGGGGTTTGCTCATTTTGCTTCTTTTTTCATGTAGCAACTTACTGGAAATACATCAAGCAGCAACCTAAGCCGTGCAAATGCTTCGCCCATGGGAAAGTCTCTTTTGTCCATCGCCCCAAAGGGACATCCCTGAGAACGTCCCTTTTTCTCCTGTCTGTGGGCAGACACGCTGCAAAACCCAACTGCAAAGACCGAGTTCACTCTGGAGTCATAAGCCATACAGCCACACCAGCTGGGTGAAGCATTTTGATCAGCCCAGCTGAGAGGCAGTCTCTGGCATGCCGAGGCAGCTGCCGACCTTCCCAAATCAAAACCTTGGATCACCACTCCAGCACTGCCCATCACTCCAGGCAGTCTGTGATGTTCATCTAAACCAGTATAATTAATTATAATTATTTAGCCTCACAATCAGTAAAGTATTACACTGTTCGTTGATTTAACCTGATTCAGTAACCAAAGTAAACAGCAGTTAATTGATTTGCTCAGGTTCACATCAGAAGCATGCGACACTGAGTGGAATGAGAAACACGGCCTCCTGATTCCCACTTCAGTGTTTTATCCCCAGACTCCAGCTTTTTCTACTGCATTAGTTCGTATTTTTAAAAAGCAAAGATCTACCAAAGGAAAATAAACAGCACACATCTTTGTGTTATTTAGTTTGCAGGTTGAAACATGCTCTTCATATTCATATTAATGAGCTGCTTCTCATGAGGCAACCCATTAAATTTAATAGGAGAGCTAACATAAATCTCACATGAAATGAAATAGTTGCCGTTACGTTTACATTTCCTTGAACGGTATACTTTGCATTCCTGCATTATGAACAAGCTTGTACATTTTACTTAATGATAAACAGGTTTAATGACTCTCTTTAGGGGTTTTTTTGCCATCTTTTTCTTCTCTCCTAGTTGAATAACAGGGTAACATCCTTCACTGGGCACTGGCCACAGAACGCCTTTCACGTGAAAAGTAACTGGGTACGCTAAAGGATTTTTTTCTCATGATTGTAGTTTTTAAACACTTTTTACAAAATCCGTTATCAATTGATGGAATTTCTAGTTTGGACAGTGATGAACAAAGGATCCATTCAACGTGTTTGCTTAAGTGTTTGTTTGGGGTTGGTTTGGGGGCTAGGGCACCGTTGCTTTTCCTCTCCTGAAAGGACTGCAGTGTTGTTTCAAAACACGTTACGAAATCCAGGCTCTTTGGCAGAAAGATGATTTCCTCCCTACTTGGTTCTGCAAAAACACCATTTTTGTCAACAGTATTTCATTATTATTTTTAAATTTCAAGCAAGATCACCTATAGCCAGATTGCCTTTCCAAGTAAAATTTAGCACTAGACACAGTGCACGTATGCTCCAAATTAAATCCTCAGGTCATCTAAAAGGCATAACTGGCTGCAAAACTTTCCCCAGACTCCTTATGACACAAATTAGAGCAATATTAAGTTTGGAAATACTAGAGCAGATAGACCTTTGAATTGGCTCCTGACCTGCAGACTCTCTATACCGTGTTCAGTTGTAAGACTGTCCTTGCTGCCTTTACCGCTGCTGGCTATTGGGATCATACAACTAATTTTGTAGCTCCATCACTACAGTACCTGAACATAAATCTAACAGTAAATATAGCTGCCATCACGTCGTGCCCCCAAAACAAGAAAGTTTGTGATAAAGACAGAAGTAAGCATAAGTCTCCAGGGTTCTCAAAACTTATGCCATAAAATCTGTTTCTTTCTCTGATCTCCAATTCTTAGGTGTCCAACGAGAAGACTACCACTGTTAGTGACGATGCTCAAACCTTCTGACACTCCCACACCGAACACTGGGGCAGCGCGCTAGGCCAAGCAGCGCTGACCCAGCTGGTTAACCACCGCCGCCTCTGGACCCCGCTCGCTGCAGAGGGTGAACATCCTGGTGTGCAACAGGCCAACAACAACGTGATGGCAGTTAAGGTTGCATAATGAGGGCGAACAGGAGCTTAAGCCATGTGGCTTTCCTCCAAGTGCTAAAAATTAAAATAAATGTTTGGCTGAAGAGGAAAAAAGCTATACCTAGGAAGCCACTGCGTTACTCTCTTTTTAATTTTCCTGTAGTCATTAGAGAGACATTGTTTCACAGTCGTTTTATTTTTCCTGCCGCAGGATCGCATCTCTACCAGCCTATATAATTTTGATTCCTCTGACCAATCTCCTCTTAATCTTTTGGTTCAGCAGGGCAGGAGTCCATGGTCTTGCCACAGTGCCTTTTCCCTCCAGCTGTGCACACCAGAAAGCCTTGCAAGGAAAATAACAAAGGATCTTCATTTTTTACATATTTTCGTCTATTTGCATCTTGTATAGGCTTACCTAGTCATGTTAATATTTTTGTATCTTACTACAAAAATGTCTAATTCAGTGAAGCGAGGGAACACAAATGAGAATTTAGAAAAATAAAGTCACTGACAAGGCCATTTTTAGACCCTAAACATGAAGGAGCCGTTGGCTCTCCATGAGCCATTGGTGCACATGTCCTGGGAAGACCACCATGGAGCGGGCTGCTGGAACTGCCCTAGCAGTAGTAAGACCTTACATGTGTGCCTGGCTGCGGATCGCGGCTCTCGGGCTGCTGAAGTAGCCAAGAGGGAAAAAACAGGCAAGAAGAGGGAGAGAGGCACGGGGTGAGAAGGGCAGGGTCTCTGGGAGCCCCCGGCCGGGCACGCACAGCCCCGGCACGCTCCTCGCCCTGCACCGCCTTCGCTCCCGGCTATCCGGGAGCAAGGAGCTGTCATGATGCTGTAAGCCTAAATCCCATAAAAAATACGGGAAAGAACTAAGAGAGGAGGAGAGTAGCTTGTTCCTTCAAAAAAAGAGGAAATCATCGTCTCAAGGAGTTGCAGCATATTTTTTAGAAACGATTGAGCGCTCCTTACATCAAAACATCCTGGTGTTCAGAACAGGTGGCTTACCAACCCTTTTTTCTCTGCAATTTCCTTATGAAAGCTGCCTTATTTATCCTTCAAACTCATGCGAAAATTACAAAAAAGAAAACAAAACAAGCAGGAAAAGTGTTTATTGGAAGAGTTACAGTCTTGAGGAATATTCTCCGAGGGAAATGGATGTTTAATTAAACACACAAGGCAGCGCTCACCCAATGGAGAGACGCCTCTGAAGTCCTACCGGCTGTTTCCTGGCATACATTACTTCTGAATATTCGTAAGTGACTTGTTTACTTTGGATAACGCACGCTTCCACGGGCACGCTGGTGAGCTAACGGCACACGGAGAGGTGAGGTAATAGTTAAAGTAATGCAATAAGCGCTACCGTAATATAACTTCCATTTGGGTAATATCTTTCAGTTTCTCGTCGAAGGCAGGAATAAATTAAATCAAATTGCACAGGGACGCTTTATCTGCATTCTCCAATAGTACTGTTGATGCTGATCATGTGGAAAACTTAGGATTTTTTTTTTCAGGGTTGTCTGTGAACGCGCATACCAGAAACAACGAGATAAATGCCGAATGCTTTTGTAAACCGAAGAACAGAATTAGCAAATTTGTTAATGAAAACTTATTTGGGTAAAGAATTGTTCCCTTTGGAAGGGGTGCTCTTTATTCAACCTTTCAATGTCAGTTATCATTTTTAAAACAGCTTGACCTGGAAGCATACAGTTAAAATTGTGGTGACTGTTAATGACAGTTTTATTGGACACTATGCTTATAGTTCACATTTTGAGGTCTGTATGTAATTGATCTTTCTACCCTACATGAGAAACACTGCAATAAGTTGGTTGCAGCACCACATTATAGATATAGAGAAATAATAATGATGTCACCTTGAGATTCAAAGATCGTGGAATAGTAATAGTCTCCTAGCTCATTCTCCCAACTGTGATGACCTCTCCAGTACTAAATCTTAACAGTCTCAGCATTATTTTTGAATTATTCATGCTAGCCTTTTCCCTCACTACAGAATCAAGGAAAATGAATGCATCATGCTCTGTCAGCTCCACAGGTATTTTGGTAAAAATATAAAATGTTATTTGGTTTCAAAAATCTGTGCAGCAATACAGGTCACTTGCTAGTCTGAACAAAAACAAAAATTCATATGCAGAGGACATGGGACACATTCATCGTAAGTCTGAATGAGGCATTTGGAAACCCTGGAAGTTCCGAAACCTGCGTTTTGATTAATTGCGTCTTCATCTGTAGAAATAAAATGAGAATTAAACAAGCATCAATACACACAAACCGTTTTTCATAACTTTGACAGTGCAACATTGCCATCATTTCAGGCATGGAGCGGGATGACAAAACAGGGAGAATTACAGATTAGGAACAGAGAGCCACTTTGTTAACATTATATTTACAGCCGAAATTAGTGGTGATGCTCTGGTCAAGCAGTAAAGAAAACAAGACACCTCTTGAACCACACCACACTGAATTGCAGCTGCACTGCGATGCGCTGAAGAGAGCTCGCCTGTTCTTAAAGGCAGCAGGTTGATAACTCTTCTAGATTATCAAACCTGGATAATAAGAGAGAGCTACAGTTTTATTCCAGTGATGGATCTCATAAAAAGTGCACATGGGAATAAAATAAAATGCATGTAAATGTAAACTCAAGCAGGTATCCTGATTCATCTGTAGCTGGTGACCTTTAAGTTCATGATGAAAAACAAATGTCAAGCTTTCAAAAGACAGGAGTATCCCTGGCTTTGCTGGGGATTTTGTATGCTATCGCACAGACTGTATTAATTTAGTCTGGCATCAATAACCTTGAAATCAGGATTCTGCACTAAAAATCTAGTTTTATGTTTATTCAGAAAGCAAAGATAAAAGGCGACTTTATTTTAAGGGACCCTCCAGTGGCTACAGGGCAAACGTAATGCAACGTTACTGATTTTGCCTACCTTGCTATTCAATGCTAGCTCCCATGGCAACAGATTTTATATGAATACAAAGAGTGTGATGAAGATCTCCCTTTATTTTGCACAGAGTTTAATTATGGAAAAGTCTCCTGTCTGCAGAGCTATCCGGCATCCCTGAAACGGTAAACGCTCCTGGAAAGCCTCAGTCAAAAGGAGCTGCGGGTCCCCAAGGCTGACCAGAGAAGGAGAGAAGGACCTCATTTATCTACTTTTGAAAACAGCAAAGACGTTGCATGTTTATACTGACACAAGAATTTTTAACAGATTAACATGGGAGTATCACATAATTGCTAAAGAAACAACATATGATCAATTAATTACTTCTCTAACTCTAACGAAAAATGCTTTTATGCCACCATTCTCTCCTAAATCAGATGGTAAGTTGAAAGACAGTCCGTCCGAAGGTTTCACCTAAACACAGAAAGGAGACTAAAGAATTTTAATTGTTTTTTCTGCTTTTTTGCCTTTTTTTTGTTTGTTTGTTTGTAGTTACACTGAACGACTTACCTGCTTTCTCTCTATCCTCTTTGTTCCGGCTTATAAAGAGATACTCTTACTGTGATGAATCTCATGCCATATTTTTAAAGAAACAAAAACCCACCCACATGTCAAAAAGAACAACAAAGGCATTAAAAAAATCACTGGTTTTAATCTAATTGAACATCAGCCAGGATTGTCCCTACTGCAATTGTAGTGCTGTTAACATGCATAGCGAAGCGTCCCAGCAGGGGGAAAAAAAAAATATTACAGACCAACGGGTAGTCACAGTTAAATCTAGCGACGGCAAGAAATTGAAGACAATTAGGATGCACACCTTCCCTCCATGCAGCAACTTTGTCACTGCAAACTAAGTCAATTACAATTACAAATAGCCCAGTTTTTCTCTTCGCCTGTAATTCATGCCTATTGAAATCAAAGGCGGCTTTGCCACTGACTTCAGTCAGAAAAGGATTATCCCCTTAGTTTGGCGATTTGTATTAATTTTCTACCAAAAGTACGGATTTTTGATCACTTTATAACTCTATTTCTGCCTTTCATTCTGCACCAAACAGTTCCATATGTAAGCATTATGCCAAAAATCTAGACTATATTTTAATCGCTTTTGTATTCCATGGTGCTTCGCTGCAAACAGACAGACTAAGGACTCTATACCGAGGGCACAAGCCGTGACTCTCTGTTGTCGCCGTTGCAGTTCTTTGATGCACAGACACGCAATATCTTTTGAAACTGTGCAGGGTCGTCCAGTAACAATGGTGGAGTCATTCCACCAGTGCGTTGGGTTTTCCTTTTCTGAGGGCACATGGACATGAAAGAAAACCTTATCTGCCTGCGAGAGCAAACACCAAGCTCGGATCTGAAGAGAGCTGCCCAAAGATACCACCACGGCTCCCTTCGGACAAGGGCTGTCACCACGGCGAGAGCCAGCTCCATCCACGGAGCAGGCTTGCGTTGGCAGGGAGATGGGCTGGATGACCTAACAGCACTTTTCATCTCTGACTTCTGTTCTTACGATAGCCAGAGCTGACGGCCTCGGCGATCAGAGGGTATTTCAAAGCAGAATGTGCAGTCTCTTACTGAACGGTGACAAACGACATTTAACTTGGAAAAATGCAACCTAGTATATCTAGGGAAAAATAATCTTCAACAAAGGTGAATGGAAATCTGGCCAGAAGTAAAAGCAAAAGGAACACAAGAGTGATAAAAGCAGATTATATACGAGTAACCAGAAGTTTTCAGAATTGTTTGAGGGCTTCTGATGACGCACACGTTGACGTGCCACCTCAGGGGAGAAGATGGGGCAGGAGGTTTCACCCATCACCGGCCAGAGCGTACCTCAGTATGCTGCATGCAGACCTCAACGCCTTTGCTCACACTCATTGCTATTCAGCTAATTCCTAGCATTAAGTTCTCATTACTAGTAGGAACACGTGTACCGAAAGTCAGAAAAATTCAGCTCCTCATTCTTGGCCATTAATCTAAAAAGCAGCATCGTAGCGAGTTTAATCAGCTGTTTTAAAATTCCCTTCCCCTTAATTCCATAAGTACACATCTATTTTAGGCTCTTGATATAAAACCCGCCAAATATTTGTGGGCAATTCCTGTACTTCTGCTTAGTCTTGTAAGCCCAGGGGAATATACAGCAGTAGACCTAGATCCAATTTTTAGCCTCCGGTTTCTATTTTGACACCGAACTTCCATGGAGTTGATAAAAAAAAAGGCATATAAGCATCTTTGTGGATAGTAACTCTGTTGGTTAAATCTCCCTTTAATCTTTCTTAACAAGTTTATCTCTCCCAAGATGTGATTGTTTTTATTGTTCTTTTTTCAAAGGTGCATATATATCTTCGCGCACATGGGATGCCTAAAAAATTTTAGAATCACTTCATTCAGATTAAAAAGGATCACAGAGAAATGCATTTAGAAAGGTCTATCGAGCCCTCTTCATTGGAAAAAAAAAAGAAAAAAGAAGAAAAGGGTGAATTCTTCACCCCAATGAAGTCAATGTTAAGCCATCCTGTTGCACGTCATCCAGCCCCTCTCAAGACTGCAGTATTTTGTGTCACTCTGCAAATTTTGACTGCATTTTGCTTCAACACTGTATTTGCCCTTGCTGCTTTTTAGATTTCCTTGCTATTTAGGTCTTTGAAATGAAACATATGCTTTCAGAATATTCCCTTCAGAAAACGGAATATTTTCAAGTGAAATTTCATTTTGTTTTTCTGTGCCCACACTTTTAAAGTGAGTAGAGCTTGAGATTTTTCTTAATGCAAAATATATATATATATATAAAGTTATACGAGGCAGAGTGATGATTTTATTCCAGTGTAAATGCCTTTCCCACATAGTAATTTCATTTGGACTAATAGAAGTGACTTTCTTTAGGTGTTTGCACCTAATATTAATATTAAAATTTAGAATATTTCATGGAAGGATAATGACAGAGCCAATTAACTGGCAGAGCAGGATTTACTAGTTTCCATTGCAAATACTACATCCCTCCTATTCTTGCCATACAGCTAGCTAACCTTTCAGAACAAAATCAAGATTTTTATTTAATTTGAAAACATCTAGAAATATGCACGTGAAAGCGAAGAAACATGCCTGATTCCCCTTAACTGTTTACCCACGAACATAGTCAGATAAATGCCACTCAGTATCTGAGGTCAGCCTAGGTTTGAATAGTGCTCCGCATTCCTGAACTCCTTCCCAAATCTTGGGAAGGCAAAGAGAGGAAAACAAATAGCAGATGTGGGAATTGGGAAAAGGAAACGGTCATTTTTCCAGCGTGGGTCATGGAGAATAGATTAGTAAGTCCAGGATAGTTTAAACATGCTGGCACAAGCAAGAGAAGCTGGCCTTTGCCCAGGACAAACAGTGCCAAATCCGTGAGAGTAGGGAGCTGTGTGCATGCGGCCGATCGCCTGCTGCCAATTTCGCGTGGTTATCCACAGGCCATGGAAATGCCCTTGGCTCGCCTCCGCGTGACTTCAACGTCTCCCGCTTGCACCTCGGGGCTGCTGCAGCAGCGGCTCTGGGTGAACGGCTCCCGCCCAGGACAAAGCCAAGCCCACGCTCCCGGTTGCAGGCACTCCTCTTGCAGCCCACGGAGCAAACAGGTCCTGCCGCGGGTACACGCGTAAGGCTTAGTGTCAGGATTGCAGCCTGAATCTTCATCTCGGCAATTACAGGCACCGCTGGTTACAGACTGATGGCACAAAACCTGCCTCGGGAGGGCGAGGGCACGCTGGAAAGCATCGGGTGAATTCTGGGTGGAGACCTGATTTCATTTTTATGTTTTATTGATACAGTAGCATGTGATGCCACTTTAGGTCGTGATAAATCTAGGGGATAATAATTTAGTTCAGTAACTCTGAACCGAACAGGAATAGTAATTCCTCCCCAGCACCTTCTTAGACTTATGCAATATTTGAGCCTCATTCCTACGGCGGGCAGCCACGGCCAGACTAATGCTGTGAAAGTGAAAATGCAGCTCTGGACACAAGAAAAGTGGCGGAGCTCCGGTGGACGCAGAGACCACCCAGCCACCGCACGACGAATGAGATGTCATCCATGGTATCCCACAGCTCAGGATGTTATTCTTGTGCAGTCCGCAATCAATTATGTCTCTACAAAATGACTACACTCACTTTTTTTGGGTCTCCGGGAAATCTTTGTTCAAATTGAAGATGGTTTTCTAACAGGCTCCGCTCTTTACCCAATTTTCCAGCTGAGTTGACTGAGGCACAGGCAGGTCAAAAGGCTTACCCAAGGTCAGGGAATGAATCAATGAGTTGGGTCAGATTAGATCTCAGCCTGTTCTTCGCTTTTCATCCTTTACTGTTACTGCTAGATCACCATTACAACCAGGTTAACAAAAATGTCATGGATGTGCTTTAAAAATATATATTTTTAAACTTGTTATCCCAGTAAGAATTAAGTTCTTTAGATAGCACGCTATATAAGATTAGGTTTCAAGAGGTTAGGCCTTTACTGCAAGGAATTCAATATCCAGCACAATGTAAAATCACCAGCAGGAGAAATATTTTTACTACTGTATAAAAATAATAAAAATGCAGAAAAGTAAAATTCACAGATCAAATGCTGGAGTCCTCACTGGGGTCAAGTTCTGCCTGGCTTTAATTGTACTTTGCCTTGGGAAAAGGCTTCAGATCTGGCCATAAATTAGTATGCTGATCCCATGGCATGAATGGTGTTTTATTTACTTATTCCCTGAAATCTGCTGTAGAATTCAAGAAGCAGTTAAACTAAAAAGAATTGCTCGTCCGAATCTGAAGGAACTATGGTATTTTTGAGAATAATGTTGGGCTACCTCTTCCAACCAACCACTGTGTAATTTGATATGAATTGACCAAAAAAGCCCATTTCCCCTCAAGGGGCGCGTGTGTTTCTGGAGCTTAGGCACCGAGAGGCACCCAAAGCACTGGATTTTCCGAAAAACGTCTTCCTGGGCGGGCAGAAGAGCTGAGGGACGGGTTCCCCGGGGAGGCTGTGGCGTCCCCATCCCTGGAGGTTTCAAAACCTGCTGGGGTAAAGCCCTGAGCAGCTGGGTCTGACCCCGGCGCTGGCCCTGCCTGGGGCAGGGGGGTGGCCTGGAGACCTCCTCCAATCCAGCCTGGCCTATTTTACGGTCCTACAGCATCACTGTATATTGTCCTTTTCAGGACAAACTTTTTAAGACCACTTCAGGGGCAATTTGTGTAGCCCCCAGCTATCCCTCTGTGCTGTGAGCCCCTCCCGTGCCAGCTCCCTTGACGCATAACAATGTGGTACAGAGAAAGAGGAATATAACTTTCTTCACAGCTATTACTGCATAAATAAAACAAAGAACATGTTAAACTGTGTTTCTTTTTCCTTCATTCACTTTTGTGCTACCAGAACACAGACGTCTTGTTCTGGGCTTTTCGCTTTATAGACAATGGGAAAAGATTGCTTTGAAAAGTCTTGTCAGGAATTTTATTTTCCCGATTTTAGGGTTCTGACGGGCTCTATCGCAGATGCACTCGAAACTCTTGGCAAAGTTCAGCAATGAGGAAGCTGCATCTCATCAGTTCTCATCTGCAGATCAAAGCAATTCATAGGCAACATGAAAAGACTGTATTTAAAAACTGACAGGATACCCTTAAAAAAATTAAAAGAACAAGCTTAAAAATTCTGGGAAGAATGCACTTTGAGTTTCAAGCAAAATAAAACAACATCTAAAAAGCTGTATTAAAAATATCCTTAGACTCAAGAGAAACATTTGTATCTGCCCAGTGTTGAAGCAATACCCTAAACAAAATGATCTGTACTCCACGTTCCAGTTCAGTATAAAACTGTTCAACTATTATACTGGGTTAAACTATGCAGATTTTCCTCTTGCACTTCTATAAAGGCCAGTTCAAGCTAAAAACAGGCAGGGGATGACAGGGATTGGAAGGAGGCATCCCGAGAGCAGAGCAAAAGTTCGGAACTTTTCAAACAAGATTTGGAAAATGTAGGAGACAGAGCTGTTGTTCATCAGCTCCTTCTGATTGCTGGTACCTTACAGCATTATCAGAAACATAAACGTTACCTCTCTTTCGACTAGCACACCTCCTTTCTTATTCCTCAGGCTTGCTCTGGAGTTGCCTTTGCCTATGTCTCGTTTTTGTCAGAACTGGGAGCACAAGCAGGTTTCAGCAGATGCCTGACCTTTTCAGGGTGTGCATTTTTACCCTTACCATCTAGGGACTTGCTTATGCTTGAAATCTGCTGCAGGTTAACTTGAATTATTTCATGTTAAGGTGCTTAATGTCACAAACAATTTTTTTTTTTCTCCTGTTGCAGGTCAGTTGGCATTTTAATGCGTATTATTAAACCGACTTAGAAAACTGAACATGGAATAGATTTGCCTACATCGATGTACACATGGGAGCAGCCCCACCCCAGCTGCGCATCCGGCACCGGCACCGCACATGGATTTGCTGGACTACCGCCTCAGGACCATTCTGGAGGGATGTCACCTCCCAGTCGGTGCGGCAACACAGGTGGTCCAGTGCACCCCGGCCGGGGGACTTCCCAGCCCTGCTCCATCACAGCCCCGGTTATCCAGCGTGCTCCTCTGCTCTGATCCCGCACGTCAGCACCTTCTGAGGACAGGCACGGATACAGGCCAAAGTGAATTTTACTCATTTTTGTATTTGTAAAACACGTTTATATATTCATATACTTTATATATTATAACCTTAGGCTCCTGTTTGAATGGGGAGCTGAACCCAAACCCAAGCCAAGACCACTGTGAGGGACAGGAACCCTCGGTATGTCCTAGCACTACTATGAGACGATTCATGCTACATAGATACTTCAAAGGAAAAAGAAGATAAACATTTTCACACCCCTTTAGATTACTGCAGTATTCTAGTACACATTAGATTTTTATACAAATGCTAATACAAGACACAAGAAGTAAAGAGAGTGCCCCAGTTTAGCACTGAAGTTGCACATCAACACAGCTGAGCAGGGTTCCTGTCTCTGTTTGGTAGTGCTACTTGGCAAGGAGCTGCATTTCTTCCTGCCTTTCCCTTTGCCTCTCCAGTCCCTCAGAGAAACACCCTTTAAATATGCTTTCGTTAGAGAAGTATGTATGGAGCTACTAGCCTGTCTTCGCTAACCCATCCTACCACCAGCAGTTCATTTACGTCCTTAACTAGGACATTATTAACCATTTCTCTGACTTGTCAAAACAGCAATTCCTTGTCTCTTTTCTTTCACTCCAAAACAAAACAAAAAAATAGGCACATTTTATTATCACTAAAATGAATGCTGTGGCTGGACAATGAAGTTGTTTATTTTCTAGATCGTTTTTTTCAAAATGGTGATTATGAGCAGGACTGAACATTAAATGGAGACCTGTCCAAAATACGTTGGAGAAAAAGATGCTCAAAAAAGACAGAAAACGAAAAAGAAGGCAATAAAGAGTGATCAAGGGAACAGAGAAAAAGACAAGGATAGAGTCTCACAAATACAAACGATAACGCTGCAGCAGCAAACAGCTCTCCTGGAGAACATACTCATGCTGGATGCCATCAGAGCTTTATACCACGTATTTCTGCAACAACTCCAAAGCAGTATTTCCCTGAAACAGGTAATTTTGCCAATGTTTGGTGACACTAGACAACAAAGAAAATGAAGAACATTCTCCTTTCTACCTCTCCTACAAAGAACAATTTGTTCCATCACACTCTAGTCCATTACACAGATAGTATCTACAATGTACTCAAGTTCACAACAGTGAGAGTCACAAAATAATCAGCATGTGATAATTTTGGTTTGTATATGGCCTTCCTGGATTTTGCATGGCATCCAGTATGCTCATGTATTGGAGTCCTCAAAACCAAAGGATGAGCATTACAAACACCTACAAGGCTGTCCTTGCTCTCACAAGTCCCTGGTGTTGCTGCCACCTCAGCACCTTCCTTCTCATGCACCGTATAGCTATCCTAAAGTCCCATGTTCTTGTAGAAAGAAAAAAGGCCATTTTAATTTGGGAAAAGCAATTAATCTCATAAAATTGATCTTTTATGATCAAATGACAGTGAAATCAGTAAGTCTTCTCATCAGCTTCGAACCCCATTTTACATGGCCAGCAATTTCTCTGAAGTAAACTGTGACTCTTCAAGCTCCAGATGCACGCCTGTTCCTGTTAAACCTGTTCCTGTTAAAACCAACAGGCCAGTAGCCACTGTTTACCTGGCAATACGGCACTTAACTCGCCCACAAGATTGATCAGCAAAGACTCTAACTTTCTGTTTAGAACTAAAAAGTACAATATAGTCCCGAGATGCCTGAACTGCTTTGGCTGAGCTGGGTCAGGTGTAAGAGCAGGACAGTGTGTAGATAGGCAAATTCATGAAGCGTTCCATATTTTTTTTGCGGGACATGGTTTAGTGGGCATGGTGGTGTTGGGTTGATGGTTGGACTTGATGATCTTACAGGTCTTTTCCAACCTTAGTGATTCTGTGATTCTGTAGATAGGCAGGCTGCCTGCACAGCAAGGGGTTATGGCAGCATGGGTCAGGCAAGACCCAGAAGGCGAGCTGCAGCTCAGAAGCAGCTCCCTGGGGAAGGGATGGCCCCGGCTGAGTTTTCTTCAAGGTCCCCAGCTGTGCTCTTTCCAAGCCCCAGCAGCCAAAGCGTGAGGAGAGCCCTTAGATGGGGTAACTGCCAAATGCACATGATGTGATCCCCAAATATCCCAACACTCATGAGCTTTCCCTTGCACGCTCCCCTCAGGCGGCTGTATGGATTTCAAGCTCGGGCCTTGGTTGCTCTTAGCTGGTTGGGACTGAGCCGTTTCATCAGCGCTGGATATCAAGGCTCAGACCTCAGGCCCGAGCTCCTGGGTCACCAGTCATCTTGGCAATGGAGGTCCAACACTGGCTCTCCAGTCTCCCAAGGGACTCTTCGCTTTCCCTCAGCTGCCCAAGCACACAACCACTTGCCATCAGATTTTCATGAAAGCACAGGGACAACGTGAAAATGGCAGTGACAACAGGTAGAACTAGGCTACGCTTTGTGCCTGCTTTTCTGCTGTGTATTCACTTCTGTTGTGCTGACTGCGCTGCTGCCATCCATTTCTAGTACTCCGATGCTAATGCACACAGGCGATCCGGGGGAACCAGACTCCTTTAATGTAGACTCTCTCCATAACAAAACAGACACCTTTCTACCTGTAGAGAGTTATTCAATATTAACAGTTTTGACTGTTCTTCAGCAGCTACATGATGAGGTTTGCTAGCACTCCGAAGATTACACACGGCTGGAGTTATACACACAGTTTACAAAACCACACAGAATTCATACATTTTACATAGAGAGGCTCCCTAAAGTGTCACACCATATTTTAGCATGTGAACTTACTGTGATTCAGTAAAAGAATCCTGCTTCCCTGCAATGGATCTTGGGCTCGGCAACCTCCTACACATGCATATATCATCATTGACTTCCAAAAGAGTACTGTTGGCTTGAGGGACAGAGGTGTACCTCCTATAATGGTATATACTACATTCTGCAGCAACCTTTCTTCTCATATTTCAGAGTTGAAAAAGGCCTGTCAAAAAGGGGCTATTATGAAAGGGAATTTGAAGACATTCATAAACATCTAGACAGAAAATTGCATTTTCAATATGAGAACCTCAATAGTTAAGGCTACATTTGGGAGATCACTATGGCCCTCTTATTTTCTGCTTACGCTGTCAAAGTTTGAATTCATGTTGGGTTTTTGAGCAATTCAAACAAAGGATACTTTCATAAACATCCATTTCATAAACTACAGCATATCTAATTCTTTGGGTTCTGAAGGCTGAGCTGAATGTAGTGTTTGTAGTCTACTGAGAATATGTCTGGAAAACATAAAACAATCTACTAGGTAAGTTACAAAGCTGTTGACATAGGGAATGAAAATGGAAATTCTGTAGTAGTCTCCTACATCCACAGTTTTACGCTATACTTTGCCTGATGTTAGCTGATTGGTGCAGTATATCTTGATGTTAGTATCCCATTTCAGAAATGTTCTGACATTATCTATTTGGCAGTTTGAAAAATAGTATCAAACTCCCAATGCATTTGAGCGCACGTTTCAACACAGCAATCATAATATCCATTTCCATTGATGCAAGAGGCAGGTTAGTACCAACTTCAAGGGGATTCATTTCTAAGACTACAATAGGTGATTCTACAAAATGCACACATAAGGGCGCACGCACCCCTGCACACGCACACACAGCTTGGCTAGAAAGACCAATAGGAATTAGCTTGATTTAATTTCCAGTGCCTCCCGGTAAACACACAGGTTCATTTGGGAGCAAGTCTGCCCCGACAAAGTAATTGATGCCGTGAGTTCTGTGAATGCAATGGCACAGATAATTGTTGGCAACCTCACCTGCCTGTGGCATAGGAAGGAACGCAAGGAGGAATCTTCATTCAGAAAAAAAAGAATCATTAAGAACATTTTTCAAATAATTTACGATGATTACAAAGATGGGCACATCTCTCAACAGGCTACAATAATCCAGTCACTTGAAGGATGTGTTCTATTGCAAATATGCTTAATATGTCAATAGGAAAAAAACATATGCTGTAAATTTTGCTGTAATAATTATTGGAAATGCTTGAGCCTTGCTGGAATTTGGCAATAGCTGCAAAAGCTCCACTAAATATAGGGCTCCAGGCACACTTAATTTAACAGGAGATTTATCAGTGGCCTTATTGACCAAAAATTCCTCTTATTTAACATTTATAAGCCTTTTTACCACACAAATTTCTCTGTAGCATAACAGATAAAATTTATACTGGTTAGTTTCACCAAATATTGTCAAAGCATTTTCCAACAACTTCTGGAATAGAGCAGTTGGGAGATAACTAAACCAACTGAAGTAGGGCATATGAAACACTATAACTTTTTATGGTTTTGCCCTAAAGAAAATGAAGCCAATCTCTGCTAATATCCCTTTCATTTACACGGTTTGCTACTAGATTTCCCTAAAGGCATTAGTAGCTGGCAAACAACTCCCAGCACCTTGATTACAGGAAATCATATTTCTCCCAATGCCAAGCTTCTTCATAAGTACTGAAAATGGTTTGCCTACTAAAATACATTTTCCTAACTTACCAGTAATTCTACACTTCGAACCACCCAATTTCCTTCCTCTCCCAGTGCAGGAACGACTTGTATTCCTGCTCAATATATCCGGACTCCCAGCTTACTTTTTGCTTTTTTTTAATAGAGACGAGTCAATGCTTCCACATTTGAAAGGGGAATCAAGCAAGCTTGGAAATGTTTTGGAGGAAGAGGGAGAGACATAGTTTTATTAGCAGGGATTACAAACCATTTTAAAGACGATGGCAAATTAAAACATCGAGATCTTCATCAGAATTCCCTCGAATTTCAAGAACTGTGGAGATGAACTGCAGCGGCTGAGACTGCTCACATTTTTATGTAAGGAAGACACTCTCCTCTTACTAAAATAGCAGTGTTCTTTAATAATCTCAGCTGCCATTGGAAATGATGTGCCATCACCAGTGAGTATTACAGGTCTCTACATTTTGCTACAAACAGGCCTTCAAACCTCCATTCTGCTCCTACCCAGACTGAAGAATGAGCCCCAGAAAATCACACTTCTTCAGAACTACCCCTTAGACCTCTTTTCTTACATACAGATCATATCCCACATCATCAAAATTTAGCTCCTTTTAAAGTTCCCAGAAACACTTGCACTCACATACCCATCCAGACATCCACTCCCACCTCCCAGTGACCCAGGTGTGTGCATTTCAGCATTTCACACCAATTAAAATATATGGAGAAACTCCCATAACGTGCTGCAAACAAAAGTCTGGTATAAGATATTATTTCTATTATTAAAAACCTATTTTGAAACCAGATTCAGAGTGCTTTTCACATACACACACACACACACACACACACACACACACTCCCCTTCAGGGCCGATTAAAGCCCGTAACGTGCCCGGATCAAATAGCTAGCTCTGTATTGACATGAACTTTCTGGATTTAAATTTGCAGGACACATCCCTGCTGTTGAGAAAATGCAAGCATCTTGGCAAACAAAATCACAGTTTCTGGTTTCATTCAGCCTTTTTTTTTTTTTCCTGGTGATTATAAATGTGAAAAGCAAGACTGACTGACTTCTTCAAGTGAAATCATACAAGGTTACATTACCGCACTTATTCACAGCTGAGGAGGTTCATGCGGAGAGGTCACAGGAGCATAGGAAGTGATCGAGGCCAGATTCTGACTCAGTAAGGCACATACACACAAAGGCAGAAATATATTATGCCTGTGCTCCAATCTGACAATTTTCTCTGGGGGGAAATTACAGAACTACAAGTGAGGTCCAAATCACAGTGATTTTCAGTACTACATCTTCCCTGAGACTCCATCTGTTTCTCTCTCAAGTAGCAAGAGGGTAGTTACAGCTCCAGTGCCCAAGTTTCTCTTCCACAGCAGATGTTGCAGAAAGTAGATGCTTTCAGAGGTTAGCCCTTAACAAGGAATCTAATCCAGGCTGAAATATTTGTGAATTCACAACTCAAAGCCTTTAATAAAAACCTCCTTTTTTAGTTTTCCATCCCACCCCATTACATTCTGTGACCCCGAAGTTCATGTATCAGTCTAAACCTTGGTTTACTTGGAAGCAAATGCACGTGCTGTCACTAGAAGGGCATTTTGTACTCAACTGCGGACAGATGTTCCAGACCCGGGAAAATACTATCCTGTACCTGAAAACACCACATTAAATGAGCAATGTCTTATAAGCAAGACTTAGTAACAAATACTGTGAAGAACTGCACCTCGAATGCTGTGTTCAGTTTTGGGCCCCTCACTCCAAGAAGGACATTGAGGTGCTGGAGCGTGTCCAGAGAAGGGCGACGGAGCTGGTGAGGGGTCTGGAGCACAAGTCTGATGAGGAGCGGCTGAGGGAGCTGGGGGTGTTCAGTCTGGAGAAGAGGAGGCTGAGGGGAGACCTCATCGCTCTCTACAACTGCCTGAAAGGGGGTTGTGGTGAGGTGGGTGTTGGTCTCTTCTCCCAAGTGACAAGCGACAGGACAAGAGGAAATGGCCTCGAGTTGCACCAGGGGAGTGTCAGGCTGGATATTAGGAAAAATTTCTTTACCAAGAGAGTGGTAAGACACTGGAAGAGGCTGCCCAGGGAGGTGGTGGAGTCACCATCACTGGAGGTGTTCAAGGAACGTGTGGACGTGGCACTGCGGGACATGGTTTAGTGGGCATGGTGGGGTTAGTTGATGGTTGGACTTGATGATCTGACAGGTCTTTTCCAACCTTAGTGATTCTGTGATTCTGTGAAAATGCCCTTGAATGAAAAGAAAAAAGACATGGGACATGAATTGAAAAACATTTTGGAAATTTTGTATCTTCTTACAGTAGCTGTGTTATGAAAATTTCCCCATAAGCTTTAGTGTTAGTGAACTAGACTGGACGTGTCATAACTGAATGCTGGAATCTCCTAGGAAGAAAATTAACACCTAATTTAATAAAGAAGTCTGACAAGGTATACCAACTACAGCAGCACAAGCAGGCCTAAATACATGAAAAAGGGGAGACAGATGTATGTATCTACATAGATAGAGATACATATATGTTCTGTTGACACTGATGTCATTGACCAGTGATACATCTAATTAGGAACAGTCTCCTCAGATTTGCTCTTGTCGTTAAAGGACAGGTTAGGGGAAAATGAAAAAGTTCAGTGGTTGAAATTATAATGGTGTTTACTTAAAGTAACAAAGATCAAAATCTGGACAGCAAAAGGATTAGAGGAGATTTGAGTAAGATGTTCGTAATTCTGAGGGCAGAGTGAAAACTGATCAGGAGTACCCTTTCTACCTCATTTGCTAACAGAAGTATATGACACTGAATTAAATTACAATGCCATACAGCTAGAACCAGCTCTGCGAAACACTTCTTTATATTGCAAACAGACAACTTGTGCATTCACTACCAAAACCCAAACCGCTAGGTTTTAAGAACGTCTGGATATTTTACTTTCCTTATTCAAACCTGTTATAATGCAAACTAAAATCATATTAAAGATAATCAATTTTCATGCTTCAGGCAATAAGGCGATCATCTTGGGAGAGGAGTCAGAAAAGATTAATACATATTTTGGGGATGTTTCCGCTTATAATAAAGTTTCAGGAACTGGCTACTTTTGAGAAAAGGATATCAGGACAGAGAGATTTCATTCAGTTTAGCATTGTTTCCCTTTAATCTGGCATTCAAATATTCTCAAAATAAAATACATTCATTTCTAAGAGATAAAATACCAGACTGAAATTTTCAAAGTGCTAAAAATATTACACTAACATTCACTAATACTTGGGAGATATCAATGAATCTTAAATACCGTCAGCTGAAACTACTGCAAACACCCTCCTTTACCCTTTCTCTTGCCACTTACTACTCACAGGATAGGTGCAAGAAGAATCTGACTCACTCCACCTGAGCTAATCCCGAGTCAGATGTGGAGAGAAGTGTATGGCAGAGAGAGAACTTCATGCATTAGGCAGCTCTATACACGTTCCCATCGTGGCTCAGACCTATACGGCTCAGAGGAGAGGCAAAGGGAGCTTGGGTCTACTTGCACCTGCTACGTGGATGTCCCTGAGAATCTCCTATTTATTTGAAGGTTGCATCAATCTGTAAATATTTATTTATAAAATGATGGCATGTATTCACAGTGGGAAGGCAGTCAGTCCTTCAGGAACTTCACTGCTAATGCAGTTTTTTTTTAAGCGGCACTCCTGTCGGTGCTAACATCTACCACGGCCGTGCTGGTCAGTAGGTTGCTCCTTCTCAACTGGAATAATCCAGACCAACCTGCAAGGCTGATCTTTATATCGATACCTTGAAGGATGAAAAGGCACGAAAAGAACCGACGATTGTTTCGGAAAGGAAGATTGTGGAGACAGGTTTTCAGAACAGTTGATTTATAAACATGTTTTGGTTCGGGCTCTTTTTGCCAAGTAGCAGATCCACCTCTTACTGCAGAAATCTCCACCTTCCTTCCTTTTAATCATGATACTGGATTTTAAAATGTCTGAGAAAAAAAATAAATAAATCCAGGTTTGACAAGTTTGATATTTACATTCTAAAATAATAACTACCTCTAGGGTATCCCATCCAGTCCAGAGCTTACTGATGTGACGAGATCTTTCATTTAGAGATGAGATCATCTTCACATAATCCATTGCACTTGTACGGGGCATGCAATGGCAGTATCGTTTAATTGACCATTAATCCAGGCTTCGTCAGAACTACTGAAAAGCTTCATTTTCTCTTGTCAGCATACGGCATCACACAGTTACACGATATTTTAAATAATCCATTCACTAACAGCTACTGAAAAGCTAAGTCATAGTGAATGCATAAAAAAGAAAGTATGGACCAGAAGTCTGTAATTGGTTGCAACTTATTACACTGGAATACCTTTTCATATATTTCTCCTTTGTTGTAGTATCGTTTCTTTGCTGCTTTAAAGGCCATTGCATTGATAAGCTGTTCATACCATGAGATCTGTATTTGGTTTACGCTTGTTAAACCATTTATATTAGTTGTAATTCATCCTTCCAAGATCACAGAGATTCACAGATCACTTCTATCTTGTTCAAAATTGGTATGTTGCAATTAGCATGGTGGTGTGGAAGCTCTGGACATTTTTACTACCTGAGAACAATTTCAACAGTGACTTTTGGCCAATGCTTTGCCTATGTAGATAGTAAAGAAAGTACGACAGGGTGGTAAACATTCCTCGATTACATTTCCTTGAGAGACTCAAGGTTAACGGCCCAGAAACCAAAAGGGAAAACTAGGTGTCATGTTAAAAATACTACTTCGAAAACCAGCAGGAGTGTCTCAGTGCTATTACGCACCAGCGTGAGCGGTTGCCTTATGGTAAGTTTGCACCAAGTGCGACTATTGCAAAGGTCCTTTCAACTGCATTGGGGAAACTTCCGCATTTTGGACCAGATTTTGTAATTTTTTAGAACCAGATTGAAGAGGCACTAACTCGATGCTATTTTATTTACAGTTTTCATTCCCTATGAAAAAAGGCTTTCCAGAATTCTGTAACGACTTTTTAAAAATTGTTCTAATCTTTCCCAAGTGGATTCCTCCATTTTGTGATAGCTTCTGAGTCATACAACATGACTAATAAAATTTTTGCTGCTATAACTCAGAATAAGATTCAGACAGTGAAAGATCCTCTGGCTTGAAAATTAGTGGTTTCTTGTTGCAAACTTTACTGGCACCTTTTGTCCTGTTTTTTTATGACCTCAAATAAACCTCACCCTACAGCCTACTTTCCTCTGACATTTTACTCCCTTCTATCATCTCCGTGTCTCCTCTTTTAGAAATTGTATTTGCCAAACGCTTCCCCCTCTGCAAACTCTGGTGTAATTCACTGTCCTCACCCTTACCCCTAAGGTTGCAAACGAGTGAAAAAGGCCGGTCCCTCGATGCTGCCAGTGTAGGCCTGTTGCCCTTCATCGTCCTGCCCCAAAGTGCAAGCAGGACAAAGGACAGTCCTAGGTAATTTTAAAAGACCCATTTCAGTTATAAGGCCTGCGTTTTGCTTCCAGACCTGGTGAATTTTGTTCAGCAGCCATCCACATTCCAGTGCCTAAAGGAAGAACCACAGTGCCTAAAGGAAGAACCACGACCACCACGAGGGCTCAGCACCACGCGGGCTCCCGACTCCTCCTGCGTTACTGCCCACAGCCCCTTGTTTTCCGAGGGACTTTTGCAGAAATCCCCGTTTCTGACCCCCTGCGTGACCTGGAGCAGCCGCGCTGGCTTTGCGCCGGGGAGCGCTGGGCGGAGGCCTGCCCGGCGCAGGTGGGCTGCATGACCCCGGGCGATTCGCCCCTCCTTGCCCCTGCCACATAAGCAGGGTAAGGGGGCAGCAGTACCCTCCCGGAGCCCGGCCCGGAGCACCCCCAGCACAGCCAGGTAGGCGGCCCTGCGCTGAGGGCCGGGCCTGCAGGCCCTGCAGGGCGCACTGCATACACGGGGCTGAAGCCGGGCCCGGGCGGCGCTGCCTGGGGGGGGCGAGGCGGCGGAGCCGGGCCTGCTCGGGCCGCTTCCCTCCCTGCCCGCCCGGCGCGGGTTTCCGGGCCACGGGGGCGCCCGGGCGGCTCCGCCCCGGCAGCGCGGCGCCTCCCCCGCCGCGGCCCGCCAGGAGCAGCCCCCTCGGTGGCGCCGGGCTTGCGCGGCTGCAGGCGCCGGGGACGCTGCGGCGGCCTCTCCGCCGCCCTCCCTCCTTCTCCTCGCGGGCAGGTGCGCGGGCGGGCCGGGGAGCCGCGGGGCTCCGGGGCCCGGCGGGGAGGGCTCGGGCGCAGGAGGAAGCAGCAGCGGCGGCCTCCGCGGGCCTGGCCCGGCCTGGGCAGCGCGGCCCGCCGGGGGTGGCGGCGGCGGCCGCCTCATGGCGGGGGGGTGAAGATGGCCGGGGCCGGTGGGAGCTGCCGCCAGGCCGGGCCTGGCACCGGGGCCGCTCCCCGCGGCCGGGCTGGGGCCGCCTGCGTCCCCCTGGGCAGCTGTGGCGGGGGGAGCGCTCCCAGCCCCTCCGTGCTTGCCTCTGCGCTGAGGTTTTACTTAGTCTTACCGCCCACCGTGCGGCGGGGGCTTCTTTGCTCCCCGGTGTCCACATTCACGGACACCTGCAGGCCCTGGGAGAGAAAATACCCATGTTTTGGTCCCAAGGCGTTTGCTGCCAGAGCAGGCGTAAGGCCCACACGTCGGTCAGTAATCATTCCTGCAGGGGAATGTTGGTTGTAAAGCTTTACCCGAGCTGGTAGGGAGCTGCCTTGGGCGCTGCTCCTGCCCTGGCCTGTGTTGCCAAAGCCTCCCCTTGCCCAGGGGAAGCGGTTTCGTGGCTCCTGTGGGAGCTAAAGTGTGCTGGTTTCCATCGGGCTGCTTATGGAGCGGTGCAAGGGGCGAATGGATGGCAGCACCCTGCCTTCTGCCAGCAGCCTATGGTCAGATGAGAGTAGTGTGAAACTGCGCTAAAATAATGCATGTCGAATTGATATTAGCATAAAAATGTCCTTTTGCCATTGACATAAAAACCAAGCTGTGCAACTCTTCGTAAAATAGGTATGATATTGTAACTGTGCACAATTTTTAAAACAAAGTAAATGTAAAGAATGATTCTTTTTTGCCCCAGACTCCCAAATAAACCTGTTGCTGAGTTGTATCATGTTTTTGTGTAATGGAGCTCTTATTAAATGGCAAGGTGCAGTCTCTACAGTGTTTCACAGGCCTTCCATTTTATACATTGGGGCATAACACTTAGTTTAGAAATGACTGCAACAGCGTAACTGTTGTGTTCAGACTTATGCTCCCCCTGCACAGAAGACAAGGGTTATCTTCTGAAGGGCTCTTGTTTAGATGACAGGGTTCCCTTGTGAACCTGATGAAGGTTTTGGCCTCTAAGCCCTGCTTGTCTCCCTAATGCACGGGGGACTGAAACTGGCAGTGTAGGAGCTCTCCCTCCCCGAACTGCCTCTGTGGCCTTTGGTCTTCCCTTGCTTGCATGGAGATGCAGCTTAAGTGGAGCCATGATAAGGGATCTCCTGTTGCATGACAATGCCTCCCTGCCCTGTGGTGTGGAAGCCCACAGAAGGTCTGGTGAGCTGAAAGTCTGTTCCCCAGCCTGTGCACAGGCACCCCTTTGGAAAGGTTTCTGTATGGTCTCTGCAGGAACGAGTGAGCAGAGCCAATGCGCCTTTACGTCTGCCTCTTGTGTCAGGACCTGAAGGGTTTGGCAAACATGGGACAACTTGGCTCTGGTTTGTAGACTAGTGCTTGTAATGTCGGAACAGAATCGTAGATACCACAGAACATCTTGTTTCAGGTCTTAATTTTGGGTTGGGGCTTTTGCCCTGTTGAACAGGTCCCCCTCCCCTCTCTGGCTTGATTCATCTCTTAAGTTCCTTAATGTGTGTTTGACTGCTATGATGTTTGTAAAGCTTATTGCCTCTGGGGCAAAAACCCACCTCTGTAATGCAGGATACTTCTGTCTAAGAACATCCAGTTATGTGAAATTTGCCCAGTTGCTTATTTGTTTTCTTGTGAATGTTTTGTGACATAATTTATCCAAGTAAGTTTTGTTTGCTTTGTTTTCAAACAGAAATGTTCCAAATCTGGACAATTCTACCAAAAGCCTCAAGCTTCAGAGGAAAAAAGATGTAGCCATGTGAGCTTGCAAGGTGGCTTTAGCAATTCCTATCTGCATTCTGATCCATGACAAGTTAATTACACCAATTACACCAGCAACTGAACAGAAGCTCTATAGGAAACTGTTGTAGTTATATTGCAACTTGTGTTACCGTGACTACTTTATCTCTTGATAACTCTGTAATTAACTTGTCACCGCTGTTTAATGCTTAACGTATGTAGAGAATCAGTTAATGGCATCACTAAAGGGATAGTAGCCTGAAGGAGAAGCTCATGCCCTTTGGGAAGGTTATCGGGGTTTCCTTGAATGGCTAATTTAAGGACTTGTGCAGAAAATGTATTAAGTTTGTTATGGGAAGTGTGGATAAGATGGAAAGGCTGCACTAGAGAAATTCTGTTTAAACTGATTTTGGTGATGGGGGAAACTGTTAGAAACAGTAATGCAAAAAATCCAAAGGAGAACATGTCGAATGACTTTGTATAGTGTTCTTTTCCCATGCAATTAGGGTTTTGGAGGAGCGAGAACAGCTGATGCTTATGAATTAAACCTTGGTATGCCTGCTGCTGTACCCACTCTTGCTCTAACCAGTGCATAATTTCCCTGTGAGCCCTGTCCTCTGCCTCCGATACCAAGGGTGACAACCTCACTTGTGGTGACTAAAAGGTGGTTTCAGCAGTGATGGTCATTCTGGTGTTGGTGCTGTAAGAGCTTCATGGGAACAAATTGTAGGTCCTGATTTGTTGGGGTGTTTAACATCAGCCTCGAGACTAGTAAGTCATTCTGCCTGGCATGCGGCTGACCTAAATTAAACTTATTTTCCGCAAAGAGAGCAAGGCAAAAAAAGCCTCACTGCTTGTGATAGTTGTTGACATCTTTCATTTTATATTTCACAGAACAATATGTTAAATTCTGAATGTGTGAAACTTCTAAATACATCCTGAAGGCATTAGTATTCAGTCTAATGCTTTTAACGATTTCCGGTGTTAGAATAGTTTCCTGTTTGTAACACTGGTGAAGTCAGCAAGTGCCTAACCCGGTCTGTATTGCCTGTTCCCAGAAGTTGTCGGGTGAAGCTGAATACTCATCCCACCAATCGCATAACTCGTAAAAGCAAGCACTTGTTAAATCTATTTGTTTTTATTAGGGACATCGATCTGCCAGTCGCAATAATGCATTTATGGACATTTTTCTGCAAGCGCAGCGCTGGTGGCAGTTTTTACTGACAAATTGAGTCATATGGACAGTAGTTCAAAATATGCTTACTTTATTGACGGATTGTGCAATTCTCTAGTTTACCGAGTGTTCATAAGATATCTGGATGGGTGAAGAGAATGTAACTAATGGGAAAATGTAGGACAAAGTTTTAATTTTAGGAGGCTTGAAATCTTTTAGGTAGTGACAGGTTTCAGCATGTCTCTTGGCTGGTTTTGCAAACTTAACTTCTTCATTAATGTCATAGTTAAAAAGCAAAAGGCCTGGTTTGGTGTCCTTGCTGCCAACTTCCAGTTCTCGAATTTCTTACCTCTGCTGATAGCTGTGAAGGCTGCTGTTCTACAAATCTGTGCTGACAAGGGCTTCAGTTGTGCTAATTTATCTGGAGGTATAATGAGCAAAACCTTCCCGATGCAAGAAAAAATCCTGTGTTAAATTTTCTCTCCTGTAAGGCTAACATTATCACCCACCACAGGTGCGTTTGGGCCAGCATTGAGTTAAACGTACAGCTGGAGGAACAACCAAACTGTAAAACCAGACCAAACCTGTATTGAAGTATTTTCCAGAAATACAAAATGCAATTTTAAAACTGATGATCTACTTGTGTGGTCCAGACTACTGTTTAAAAAAGTCAAATGTATTTGAATGTCAATAAAGCTTGTGTGGCTTTGGAGTTTTATGGAAGTTGAGTAATTGTGAAAGTTTTTCTTTGGAAATATTCACTGTTTTGATGCTTTTTGCTAATCCTTTTTTAAGTTGTTTCCTTCTTTACTATTTTATAGCAGAGCAGAAGCGCCCTGTCCTGGTGTCTGCCAGGACTATCTGCTATCTATTTTGATTTATATTATGCCAAATTAAGTGGTATAAATCATTTCAGGTATCTTTTCAAGTCACTTGTGAGATTTGGACATGCAGCTGAAATTCTCCCCAACACAAAGGAGGTTCTGAAGGTGATTAAGAATACTTACCTCTGAACAAGTCTCCTCTGAGCAAGTCTCCTTTAATCTCAAGGAGGAAGAGGGGAGTTCATTGATAAAGGTTCTGCTTTCCAAGTGAAATAGTAGTAAAATAGCACTACTGACAGAGGGCCTGTAGTCCTGAGCAGCTTGGCAAAGGGGAATAGAGAATAATTCTGCCTCTCTCAAAGCAGGAGCTGACGGCATCCTGAGAAGCAAGGGTCGGTTCAGATCCCACTGTATGTTCACTACCCAGCATGTAGCTGAGCTGTGGGTCTTGGAATAGGCGGGTGGGGATGCTGGGTTTGGGCTCAGAAACTAACTTTTATCTTGCATTCAGAAATCCCACTTCTGACTCGGGAAGTTTGAATCGCACTTTTTTGGGGGCATGGTGGTATACCAGTAAAAACCACTAAATGCTTGGCCTTGTTTTTATAGTACGCTGTATAGCTATGTGCTGTTGAAGATGGGATACTGGGGAGATGGGCTTTTGGTCTTACCTGATGGGTGCATTTTCAGGTTGTAATTATTATTTAAATACCACTTTTTAGTGCATTATGATCAGATTAATGAGATCAGTATTTTAGTAAAGTAGTATATATTCATAGCACAGCCCAGTGAAGTCAGATTTGCTTTGTTTTCTGAATCATGCCATCTACATGCTCCAAGTGCAAATTTAACTCCCTCTAGGCAACTCTGCGTTAGCAGATAGCAAGTGTTAGTGTTGTCTTGTAAATGCTGCTGCTGCATAATCATCATTCAATAATATTTAAATTACCTGACTGCTTTAGATCAGTCAGTACAATGCAAACAATAACATTATCTTTGGTTGTTTGTACATTCAAGTATGCTGAAGGTCTGTTAATTAGTTAAACTTTTTAATTAACACCTAAAATACACTTAAGGTCCTGTTAAAAGATAAATTTTTCTGTTTCACATACAAAAACCACAAAATGGAATGTACAGCATCTAAAAATATGCATGAAGTGCACAAACTTGCTCTGGCAGCAGCGGGCTGGCTATGTTGACAGTACATTTTTAGACTGTCAGCAGTGTCTTGGAGAAGCAATTCACACAACTTCATTTTCCCTTCATCTTGCTCCACTGGAGTTTAGTATGAACAGATCTAATGTCCTGGGGAGGATGGGGGGGAAAAGGGAAATCCCTTGCACAGTCTCCTATTGACACCAGAAATACCTCTGGTTATTTGCTGGTTTCAATCCATGAAATACCAAGATTTCTGGTTGAGAAATGAGATTGACTTTATTCAAACTGGCCACAGTTTTTTCTGGGTTTTTTCCCCTGGAAATAAGTGCATTAGTTGGTTTTGAATCTTACTTAGAGTGGGCGTGGGTCATCATTTAGTGCTGAGGCTTAGGCAGTTGGATGGAAGGCTTGTCTGGAAGGGCAAGCAGGGTCTACAGCCAGTGTTGGGCTTTCAGAAAGTGAAATTGAGGCCCAAAAAGGCAAAGTGCTTAATCTGAGAGAAACTTTTTAAATAAATGCTTGTGTTTTTTTAAATAGAACAATAGTACTGTTTTCACCAGTTGCATGAGTTGCATGTTAGTGGATGCACCTTGTTTTATGTTATTGGTAATGCGTATGGCCTAGATTTGAATGCTTTTCAGTTGTCTTCTTGTGCAGCTATATTTGATTCCGTAGTAAGAGTTTCTAAGAATATGATTAACCCTATGGGTCATCTTATAATGTAATTATTAATGATTGATTCTGTTTATCATCAAAATCAATGAGAAGCGAAATGGTTTGGCATGTATTTGGGGTTGATTTCTAACATTCAGTAAACATGATCTTGTGACAAGACTAGTATTGGTTTATTACTCAGAACATGTTTGATGAATCGGAAGTGTGTAATTAGTTTTATATAACGATGGTGATACGTGGTGTTTTTTACATGACTTATGTTAATACGGCCAATAGTGTTAACATCTCCTGCCACTAATAGTTAGGGTGGGGATGTATAGTAATTGATCTTCCTGGGAGTGCTGTAATGTAAAAACAATTCAGGCTGTTTGAAGTATATTTTACAAGTGTGCATTGGGCCTTTGGGATGTTATACTGAAAAACCCAATTGTACAGTTACCATGGGAACCCAATTAGAATAGATTGCTTGAGTTTTTTCAGTCTTTCATCTTGACCAAAAATCTAATGTACTTTAAATGTTTTCATATGGAATTTTATTCATATACTGACTTGATATAATAGCTGTTTTTAAATTTTAGTACTGAAACCAGAGAGTATTACCTTCTGTGGATTCTGAGGACTTGTCTTTCAAGGAGAACCTTCCTTTAGTCTTTAAAAGTTGATGAACTGAGAAAAATACTTTTTATGAATCTAAGAGTTCTTGCTGTAGTGCTGCCATCACATGCACTTTTCAGGCTGCAGCTCTGTGAGAGTAAACAGGAAAGTATCTTAAAACCCAAGGACTTCTGTTCTGGACTATCAAAAAATACAGCTGAAATTTTTCATGGCCTTTAAGGACCTGATTTTTGATGTAACCTCTGACTTTTCTTTAAATTTCTCTTCTATTGACATATTCAAAGGTTTGGAATGCTCCCAGGGTGGATCTGCGATATATTGGCTTCCTGCACCATCTCATCTCCTGCTGGGCAGGAGTGCCTGTTCAGCACCTGAAGGCATTTGTGTATCTTCCAGGTGTCTCAGGAGCATCCCTCTGCCTGGCTGCTCATCAGTATGGCTTCAGCCTCAGCACAGCTCTTGTGTGGGACCAAGACTTCTGGGGAACTTGGGCACATCTTGTTTGAAAGGCCAAGGGCAGCTGAGGCAGGAGCTGTGATCCCACAGCTCAAGTCTGAGGCAGGAGCTCAACAGGAGGTGGGCTTCACTGGTCCTAGTCAGGCAGCTCTGAGCTAGTGAGGATGGGGACAAATTACTCTTTTCCTCACTTCTGTTTGTTAACTGATCCCTTCAGGTTATCCTACTCTCTGCAAATGCAGGAGGAAACTTTCGGTTTTGGTGAAGGGGTTGCTGACAATAAGGTTTTAGTCTTTTATGACGGGTTTAGTGATTCTGGTGTCTCGGTTTCTGGAATGTGATCCAGAATGAGGTGTCATGATTGAATTTGATCAGTGGCAATTCCTGTGCCATTCAGAAGAGGTATTGGGTTCTGACCTTCAAAATCAACCTTAGGGGAATCCTTCAACTCAATGTGAAAAGGAGTTAGTGCATATATTGACCTCTTCCAACAAGACAGCCTTTGCAAGGTTGAGATGCATTTTGGAGTGATGTTTTGGACTTTCCTAGCTCTCTGATTTATAGCAGTGGTCTTGTACAGTTTTCTGCTGTCTAGCTGCAGATAGTCTTCTAACCACTATGGCTTGGGCATTATGGGCTTTGCCCAAGTTACCTGTCATCAGAGAAAAGCTATTCTGGACTAGCAGACAGTTGAGCTCAACCAGGACAGAAATAGGTCATGAACACTACTCAATCTCTGGCTCTCCTTAGGCACTGTGCAGCCTTTTGGTCAATTTGTCCTCAGCCACCAACCTCACCAAGGTCTCGGTGGTCCTAGGGGCTTCCCCCAGGGTATCACCCTGTTTCTTGGGACTTACCACCAAGGAGTGAGCAACTGTTGTGCTTGTGAGGTGCTAGCTACTCCTTTTGTAAGAATCCTTTCTCTTAAAGCTGGAACCTGTTTTGGGCCCCTCACTACAAGAAAGACATTGAGGTGCTGGAGCGTGTCCAGAGAAGGGCGACGGAGCTGGTGAGGGGTCTGGAGCACAAGTCTGATGAGGAGCGGCTGAGGGAGCTGGGGGTGTTCAGTCTGGAGAAGAGGAGGCTGAGGGGAGACCTCATCGCTCTCTACAACTGCCTGAAAGGGGGTTGTGGGGAGGTGGGTGTTGGTCTCTTCTCCCAAGTGACAAGTGACAGGACAAGAGGAAATGGCCTCAAGTTGTGCCAGGGGAGGTTCAGGCTGGATATTAGGAAAAAGTTCTTTACTGAGAGAGTGGTGAAACATTGGAATAGGCTGCCCAGGGAGGTGGTAGAGTCACCCTCCCTGGAGATATTCAAGGAGCGTGTGGATGTGGCATGTAGCTTGATGGACATGGTGCTGTGTGGTGTTGGGTGGGTTGTGGCTTGTTGTTGTGTGGTGGGTTGTTTTTTTTTTTCCCCAGGTTGGACTTGATGATCTTACAGGTCTTTTCCAACCGTAGTGATTCTGTAACCTGTTTCCTAATCTCCTCAAAGCTGGGCTTAGTTTCTCCACCAGGCATTGCATCCCTTGTGAGCTGTATGTGCTTACACTCAAAGTCAGTTTGTATTCTTTGTTCAGGAGGTCAAAAATACCATTTGTGAAGACCTTAGCAAACACAGATGCGCATGAAGTTTTCCTGTGCTGTAGGAGAAGTTGGGTATCTTTACTCGTGCTTTTTAGAGACTGCATTGAAGAAGTGTCAAGGGGAATTCCCTAAAACTATTGAAGAAATTTTTGGTGACTGATCTGGATTTACTCTTGAGCTCTGTGTGGATTGCTCTTAAAACTATGTGAGCACCCTTATGGGGGTGCTGCAGAGATTTTTAGATAAACATTAATGCATCATGTGCAACTTGGCTAGCAATTAAACTGCTGTCATCACCACAAATTAGATGCTATTTAAAACAACTTGAAATTTAACTTGATTTTGGCAGTTGGCATGGTTTCTTTCATGAACAGGGAGAGAGACTGTGTTGCAAGTAAATATAAAACAAAAATTCGTTATGAATAAGGATGTTTCCGACCAGTTTTGTCCCAGAGATCGCTGCTGGGCTCTGAGCTCCTTCAGTTGGGATGAATGCTTGTTGTCTGGCTGACCTGACGGAGCAGCCCTTCATCCACCCATGAGCAGCTGCTATCTTGGAAACACCTTATTTCCCAACAGGAAGGTAGGGAGCAAGTGGATCTCACCAGAATCCAAAGCAATGTGTGCCATCAGATCAGCCAGTAGGAGATGGGAAGATAGGCATAAGTAACTGTTACATGGTAATTATTTAACATTTGGTGCAAGTGAAGCAGAAGTGCATAGGTGGCAGTCCTTCGTACAAATGTGTCCAGCTTGTAATTGTACTGAGGTTGCAAAAGCTGCAGGTGTGTCAGAGGAAGGCTTTGGGTTTCCCTTTTCTGGTGGAGATGGTAGATGAGCCTTCCTTGGGTTGCCTGCCACTGTACAGATGGCATTTTGATGGTGGCTGATTCTGCCTTGCCTGGCAGAGAGGATGGGACAGAGGCATGCTGCTGGCTTGCCTTCCTGGTAATGCGGGGATGCCGGGATGCCATTGCGGCACGCCATGCCCTGCCCTGCCATCTCGGCAGCTTCTCTACTCCTTGGCCTCCTGGGGAAGTGTAGCAAATGCAGGGGACAGATGCATATTCCTGGGTATCTCTGTGTAACAGACAGGATCGCTAAGGTTGGAAAGGACCTGTAACATCATAAGTCCAACCATCAACCCAACACCACCATGCCCACTAAACCATGTCCCGCAGTGCCATGTTCACATGTTCCTTGAACACCTCCAGTGATGGGGACTCCACCACCTCCCTGGGCAGCTGTTAGCTTAATTCAGTGCCCTTACACACTGTGCTTCTCTTTGGCCCAGGTTTGAAACGAGCTGCTGGATAAATTTGCTTTTCAAGGCAAATACTCTAGCTTTACCTTTCAGAAAAATTTGAAAACAGCCGAGTGTTGTTACACACTTGGAAAGTTAAAGTTCTGAACTGACAATAGAAATAAATTGCTATTTTATTTTTAGCTCTGTCACAGGTATTTTAAATAATATTATATTAGATTGCTCATCTGCCTCACTTATTCCATTTTTAAATGTGAATCTTTGCCATGCCTACCTTGCAAGGGTATGATTGTTAGTATATTTAAAATACTCATTATTCAGGATCTTAAACTCCCGCAATAATTAAGATGTAATACTAACTATTACTGTTTCCTTGTAAGTAGTTTGGAAGCAGCTGTAAGTTCTGTCACTGCCTTGGACTTCGAGGCTTGATGTGTTTGAGAGGACTTGGAAATCCTCAGACGTTCATATCATTTCTTTCAAGAGATTTATCCTTTGTTAAGCGGATACAGTTATCCTCTCCTGTGGAGTAGTGAGTTCCCTGACTTAAGTGGAAGAGTTCCCATTGGGGTTGGCTCTGAGTCAGGACTCTGAGGCTGAGCTTTGTCAGATAATCTCCCTGATTTTCAAAAATGTAATGTTTATAGTGCATGTTTGCAAAGAAATAGTCATCTTGGCTAAATAGCACTGAAAAGAAAATGGGGGGGGGAACTAAGTAAATGCCAAGGAAATAGCAATCATCCTTTGTTTGGATGGGGAGAGCAAAGAGGAACCTGTTGTATTTTTTGTTAATGATATATAAATAATGACGAAGACTAGAATTATAATAGTTGAAGTAAACATTTGTTAGGTACTTTCTTAGTATTTTGCAATCTGTGCTTTTAAACCCAGAATATAACTAAGTCACCTGCTTTCATGCCTTAAAATGTGTTATTTCCTAAATCACAAAAGGCTGTTTATTTTACTAAGTAACTCAGAAGTGCATTACTGCCAGTACAAATATTTCTTAAATTAATACTGTATCTTTTAAGGCATTGTTATTCAAAAGATCAGAGCTGTGTAGTGCTTGTTATGGAAGAAGTCTTCAATGTGCCATCCGTTGATTTTTGTTTAACTCATAACAAGCAGTAGATAACCTAATGAACATTAAAATTCCTTGTTGCTTGTAAAAAAAAAAAATCAAACTCCCTTTTGAAATTGTATATAGTGTCACTTAGAGCCCATTTAAAAAGCTGATACGGAACTGGTTATAAGGGAGATAACACTATGGACATATACTGTCCTTCCTGTGGAATTCAAATGCAATCTCAGTCTAACTGAGAATTTTTTTCCTTACAGGTGAAGACCTTTCATCTACCATGGCATCAAGGCTTGTTCCAAAAGTAAGTTTCTAGTAAAATACCCTTGCATTTAGGTGTACATTGAAAGTCCAGCATTACAAAAGAGTTCACGTAACATAGTTTGTTTTTTCCCCAGTGTCCAGCAGTCAGTATTAAGAATCCAGTTGACAAGATTGATGCTGCATTGTAAATCTCTGTAGCTCTGTCATGGCTGGTAACAGGCATCACTGGACCTTTCCCCATCACGTATCTATCTGCCACAGAGCATAAACTAACAGGGCAATGCTACATTTTCAGTTATAAGTTAGCTGCTTCATTTCCTAATAAATACCTCATTGAAAACAAAACAGGCTTAATTTTGAGGCTTGATGCTTCAATGAAATAAGTGTAGGGCAGTAACTTTATCATAAAATAAGAAAACAACTCTTTTTATCAAGAAATTCAGAACAATTTACCTTACTGAAAGAAAAGCATCAACACATTTTTAGTCAATAAACATACTCTTCAAAGAATTAAAATTAACTTTGAAGGTATGAATACATTTTTTTCTGTGGAATAACTGTTTTTGTAACATTAGTAATACTCGTCCTGGACAATATTTCTAATACAATCAAACTTGCATATCTAACTATTCCTGCTGGCAACTTCTATCACTGTTAACAATGTCTTAAAAATGTCATAACGCTGGCATCTCTTGTGGTTCTAACCTGCTTTACGTAATGTAGTGTGGCTTAGAAATGTAGTATTTCATCATATTCTGTGTCTTCCACCCCTCTGTAGAAGATTTTCTTTCTCTTTTCGACAGAAGGAAATGGTTTTTATTTTTTAAAATGGAATGGTTGAGGAAGAAATTCAGGAAAATAAATAAATTCTTGTTTCACTTTTTTCTATTAAACAGTCATCTGTTTAGTTGTATTTATCTTCCAGTTGCAAATGTCTTAGCAGGTACCTGGAATAATGGCAGAGAAATATTTGATTATCTTCTGCATAACCAGGCATGGCAGGAAGAATCACTAGTTCCCTCTCATTCAAAGCTAGGTGTGATGTAGCTGGCAAGCAACATGAAACTAATAATTTATTACCTAACCTTTTCATTTCTCCTACTCTCACGTCTAGTTGAAAGGTGCAGCATTAGCTGTTAGGGGAGTTTTCCCCTTTTGATATGTGGAAAGGCAGAAGGTTTAAGGTAAAACACGTAAACTCTCGCGGCCCCAACTGCCATAGGGAGCAGGGGTCTGCTGGGGGCTGTGCGGACAAATCCCAGGCTCCTCTGCTATCTGCTGCTCTTGCCCCCATTCTGGATGCGTATTAAATGTAGATAATGTAGTTCATGGTTTTAGTGATATTTGTAGAGTGAGATGAGTTTACAGTTTTACTTTGAGCACAACCACACCTTGGTGTGCCACACAATGTACACCTGGCATATGGTTTTTGCAGGAATCGGTTAGCACTGACGTAACGTGCTGAACAGTTTTTAGGCAGGTTGCTGAAAAATGGTTTCCGAGAGCAGCCAGACATGGGCATTTTCCACAATCGCTGTATTTGTCTCCCACTTGATCCCTGATTTTTGCAGCCACGTTGAGGTGACCAAAGATGTATGTTGGGTTTGCGTGGAAGAGGCTGAAATGTGGCTGTAGTTATGTGCGTGAGCATACATCAGGAATGTCTCTGTGTTCAGGAGGCTTTTGGGTTTGTGGTGTTCTTATGACAATGTGGTGATTTTTCTATTTCAGAGAAATTTAATTCTAAATGTAATTCTGTTCCTCTCTGGATTTCTTGTAGTTATTAAATTTAAACTTAGTAAACAGATTCTTGTACTAACTGAGATGCTTTGTTCTGTGTTAATGCAGTGAAACACTTGTCCATGCTGTCCTGAATCAAACCAAGATTGATAATGATAGGAAAGTTCAGACTATAATCTTGTATCTTTGTACGAGTCTTTCTGATGCCTCTTTTTGTGTGTGTATTCCAGTAGATATATTTGTATTTTTAGTGAATTCTTAATATGCAGTTTGCTGCTTCATTTGTTTAAAGCTGTTCTACTCACTTGAAAAATTTCAATGAAATTCTTTTTCTTGAACCCAGTTCAGATTCCTGACTCTCCTTCAGCTTAAAAAGGAGCACTATTAATGGTTTTGTTCATACTGCTTAGATTTATTTTGTTATTATTCTCTAGCTCCTACTCTTCAGGTATAGCTATTTTGGTATTATAAAGAATGATGGATTATATAGGAAAGTTTCTTTTGAAGCACTCCTGATATTGTGCAATGCACTTGGGGGTCAGCTACACTTGACTGATGCATGATTTATCCGATGTCCCTGCCACTTCCTGAGATAAAGCTGCTATTTTATCAGAAATGCCAGCAAGTGTGCTTTAGAATTTATACACCTCCTTTTTCAAATAATTGTTCTGATTACTTTCTGGCACGGCAGTAAAATGATAAAGGTAATTGCACACAAATGTGAGACAGCACCAAAATACAATAAAATTAACCTGAATTAGCTTGACTTGTCGATGAGAAGTATTTATGAAATGTATTTTTGCAATAAGGGAGACTGATATTATAGCTGGAAGGTGAGTTATTGCCTTAATGTAATACTGTTTGAAATTTAAAAAAGAGACTGTTACAGTTGAGGGTGATTGTGCCTTTGAAATTAAGTTGAAGTGATTCTTATAATTGGCAGCAATAATGCATTGTGAAGGTAATATCTTTTATTGTGTTATGCCTAGTTGCATTATCTTTTATTTAGCTGGTCCTGACTTCATCTCTGCAGTGAACACAAGAAGGAGCAGATCAAGAATTTTGTGGATTTAGGTGATAAAAATTTGAAATGTTACCTAATATTAAAGTCATTCTTCTGCTGGATTTTTTCATTTTTAGCCCATTTTCAGTTCCCCTGAACCTGACACAAGTCTCATTTGATTAAACCTTCACCTCTTTTCCCTGCATTAGTGGTTGCCATGCATTTGCATACACGACTGAACCCTGTAACAGGAGTGTGCTTCAGTCTTGCTGTATGTATGCACGCATATACGTCAGGTTTTGGCAGTTAAATTTTGTATTTCTCAGTGCCTCAAAGTATAACCTCCTCTTATTAAAAAGTGTATACACGCTTTTACAGCAAACACTTCAATGATCATTAAGGAGTAGATCTTAATGTTGACCAATACCTTTTGTTCATCACTTCAAAAAATAAACTCATCTGGAAGATCCAGAACTGCACGATGGCTTCTTTTCCTTTGCATGAGCCTTGTTAAAACTCAAACCAGTAACAACTTGATACCAATTTTGGGGACCCTCTAATTCTTAGAGAGCATATTCTTCATCGTTGGTTCTTTAGTATGATACTTGTTTCTTTAATTGTTTGGCAACAAATTCCTTAATTATGAGTTAGTGTTTTATTCCATGTGATTAACAACTGAACAGAGTATAACATTGCTTTGTAGTGCATTGCACAGTGCTTCTAGTTGAATCTTCTGGCTTATGATTTCCAGTCTAAAAATAAGGGGGACCTTAATCCATTTGCGGGTCATCGCTAAGGTAAGAATGATAATATGCTTCAACATCCCATGGTAGATACACAAAGCAATGTGGCTTCCAGGATGAGTGCTGGTGGGATTTACAGGTGCCTCCTAACAGCACAGAATGTACACAATTATGATGTCTGCCTTTGCTATAGGTGGTATAATTTGGTTGTTAGAGACATAGCTAGCCCTGTCCTGTCTGGTTTTTCCTGTTCTTGGCATTTCATGTCTTGTCCAATTCTGCTCCAATTAATTATCTCTAGGCAGCCCACTGTGTCAAATGAGATCCTAAAGCACCTGGGTGTCTCTAAGCTTGTCAGGCTGTTTCACTTCCTTTTTTTCCTGGGCACTGAGATGCATCCTAGGCATGGTGTGACCCAATCCCTCAGCCTTGATGCCAACCCACCATGACCGCTAACTTGTGTAGCTTATTAACACCACACTTTCTAATGCCATTTTACTTGTATGCTGCATGTAAACATTTGACTTTTTTCAAAATGTTTGTCTTAATTATATAAGATGATGACATAAATGTTCTGTAGTATATATGGTTTAAACTGCTATGCGGCCACAGCAGTGGCTGCTGCACTTGGGTAGCATTTAAGTTTCCTACATAAGTAAGAGCGGGGGGGAAGGTACAAAATGTGTTTGTTTACTTGGTTTTGGAGGGGTATTGGAGGAAATAGTATTTCTGAATTCCTGTGTAAACAGTCCACTGAGATCTTGTGTCTTAAGTATCTGCTGCTCCTAATGTCTCAAATCAAAGCTTGACAGGTGGGCGATAGATGAGGTAGGAAAATGCACTTCTTGAATGCAGTCTGGAATGCAATAGTAATAACCTACCTGCCCCTTCTAAAGGAGAAGAAATTGTCTTACTACAGTTAAAATACCATCCTTTAAGTAAAGTAAAGAAGACTGAGATAGCCCTGGTAAGTACACTGGGAATTTGCCGTTTGACAGACCAGGATTACTGCTGTCTGCCAAAGCAACAGACTGAAGACCTAGCCAAAGAGCCAGAGGCTACCACTGTTTGGAAGTATGCTTTCATAGCTTGGCATTTCAGCATCTTTTGATTGCCATCCAAAGAGGATTAGTAGTATAATACGATGGGACAACAGAAACTTGCTTTTGTTGTCTTTGATTGTTTAATAAAGAATTATGTGTTTGCTTTTGTTGAATACTTTTAAAATGCCATAGAAAGCAAATGTTGCTCTCTGTACGTGAATATGTATCCCTCTGGTTTGTCAGGGGCTTCTGTGAAGTGGGCCTTCTGATAAGTGAAGATGGGAACTGATTTTTAGAGGCTGCAGTGCCAATGTATATTCGTAGATGTTCAAAATACGCAATTTAATTCTGGACCTTCACATTTATGGGATTAGTTCTTTGGAAGGTGAAGAAATTTTGTTGTATCACCCCAAACTAACCCTGGATTTGCTTACATTCTGTCTGACGTTTCCTTTCCAAACCTCCCCTAGCCAGGAAATGAGTAGGTTTTGTTTTCATACCCTCTGAAGTTACAGGTTTGGCTTAACCAGGGTGAGATTTACTTAGAGGAGCATTGGAAATGTTAGTAGACTACTGGAGAAGATCCAGGCTGCTGTGAGAACTGAATGTTTTAATTCTCATTTAAAATAAGAAATGGCATGCTAATGATATAACTACGATGTGCCAGCCAGAGGTTGGAATATGATGATTTTTCACAGAATCACTAAGGTTGGAAAAGACCTGTAAGATCATCAAGTCCAACCATCAACCAACAAACCCCACCATGCCCACTAAACCATGTCCCGCAGTGCCACGTCCACACGTTCCTTGAACACCTCCAGGGATGGTGACTCCACCACCTCCCTGGGCAGTTTATTGCAGTGTCTCACCACTCTCTCGGTAAAGAAATTTTTCCTGATATCCAGCCTGAACCTCCCCTGGCGCAACTTGAGGCCATCTCCTCTTGTTCTGCCACGTGGGAGAAGAGGCCAACACCCACCTCACCACAACCTTCTTTCAGGTAATTATAGAGGAATCCAGAGGAATTTGCACAGGAATCCAGGAGATGGGTAGTCGTGGTTGCCGAAGAGCAGCCTGGTGGGGTCCCTGGAAGCCTGCTGCCAGCCCTCCCGTGCTGCGGTATTTCTGCAGGGAGCAGGTAGGAGGGCTTGGAAATACCGTTCTTCCCAAGCTGTGGGGACGCTGGTCTGGTAAGACTACTCTGGGAAGGTGTTGGTAGGGGCGAGGTTGGGAAATTGTTTTCTGGGGAGTCGCTCATGTTTTTAGTGCTGTGGATGGTGGACGCAAGGCTGTTAGGTGCTGTAGCTCTCCAAGCCGTGGCAGTGGTTGTTCGGCAGTAGGGTGCAGAACAGCTTGCTAGCAAAAGGCTACGGGAAGGTTGGGATCGGCTTTACTCCAGGAAATGGCCAGTTTGGCAGCACTTCATGTGGCATGAGAGAAAGCGTGCACATTTAATGCAGTATATTTCAGCGCAGCTTTTGTTTAAAAGCCTTATCTGGATTATGGTCTTGTTCTTTGTCTGTGGGGGTGTTTATTACCGTTGCAGCATGGACAGAAATATATGGACCTGATATATGGTGCTTTATTCTGGCAAGCTGAAAGTTTGCTTTGGATGCTATAGGAAGAACTACACGCTGTATCTACAGTTATTGTGGGATGTGTAGGGAGAAGAAGTGGCTTATGTCCAGATGGATGGTGATGAACACTAGTTCACGAGAACCTGATGCGGTATATAAAGGACATCAAAGGGGATTTTAAATGTTATTTTGCTTGTTAGCAGATTATATGTGTGATTATACTACTGTGATGGTGGTTTTGTTTCAAGACTTTCTTCTTGAATTTAAGCAATGAATGTAACACCTTTTTTCTTCCTCAAAATTTAACTTTTGCTGTAATTTAAAAACTGTGGAGCACTCATCTTTCCTTGGACTGTTTGAAGGATGCTGTGTGTGATGTTCAAGTGCAATGACACAGGAAATGCATGTTAAACTTATTCAGAAGTTGTTTTTTCATTAAGTAGTGAGTGGTGTTGGTAGGACTACCCTGTGAGCATGGGTTGCAGAGGGTGGCAGCAGCCTCCTTGTCTTGTCTTGGATGAGGAGAAGCCCTGCCCTGGGTTCCAGGACAACTTTCTCACAGCTTCAGCAGTCCAGATTAATATGTCAAACCTGTAGCGACCTGTTTGGATCAGGGCATCCTCATAGCTTTAGACTTCACTCCGTTATGTTTAGCTGGAAATCTTTGGACTCTTTTCAAGAGAAGGAAACAGCTTTTAGAAAAGTTTGTATTTTAGCTTTGAAAGAAATCCAAACATTTCATAATAAGAAAAAAGACTAAGAATTAAATGTTTCTCATTCTGTATAATTTTTATTCCACTATATTAAATTATTTCTGGGTATGAAACTTCTGTCTACTTCTTCCCTTCTCTCTTCCCCCCACTGAAATTTTTTGTAGTATATAAGTTTTTTGTCTTGAAACAGTAGCAGCCACTGTTCGTTTGGAATATGAAAATACAGATGATTAATCAAGATATTAACAGGAGTAGGCTTTCAGGCTTGTGTTTTGATTGCATGTTGATTGCATGGATCCTGTGTTTTTTCCAGTCTTTAATTTTTTCTCTGCTTTAACACACTGTAAGAAATGGCTTTCTTATCTAAGACTAGCTGCATAAGGTTGCAAAATCACCCTCCACACTGAAGTATATGTGCACAACTGCATTACTTTTACTATTAATATCTTTTCCCATATTCTTAACGTACAATGGATTGTTTCCTTTTAAATAAACATGCAGAAACCAGTAAAACAAATACAGGAAGTTTTAAACTATTAAGGAGATGTTGAGAGAACTATAGTTCAATGAAAACCTTGGATGAGTGGACCACTGGCATGTGTGAGCTCGCCAGCAGCCGTGCCAAGCGGGGGGCCGTGGTCAGCCTCGTTATTCCTCTCTGCCGTCCCAGGCGGGGTGGCAGAAGCTTTCTGCAATTAAAACATTTTGCCATCAGCGTTGGGGATTGTGTTTCTAAATTATAATTTCATGCAATTGTCTTTACGATGGTAAGAGGAGATGTTAATGACTGGATGTTTTTCTTCGGCTCTCTCTGTATGGAACAGCCATAGTGCTGTTTCCAAAACCCCAGCTGAGGGTGTAACTGCAATGGCAACAATTAGTTGCCCTAATTGCAGTGCTGCTGCTGTATTACTTGAGTGATACGCTGGCCTTTACACCTCAGGATAGACAGGGTGTTCGTCAAAGTTAAGTCACGTCTGTTCTGCTGGCCTTACTGCTGTGGAGTTGATCGACATATCTAACTGCTTATTTCTTATGATGGTCCCTGATTGTTTTTTGCTTTGACAAATACCGCTGATGTGATTTGAGTAGCATTTTGTTGTGAGAAGGATGTAAGCTTACTGGGTCAGGAAGAAAGACTGTAGCGAGATGACTGAAATGAAGTAGCAGACTGCCAAACCAGTCCAGGTACCTGTGAAGTATTCCCCTTAAATTTAAATCCAGTATTTCAAGCTTTCATTGAATTTTAATTCAAAACTTGAATCGATAACAAGCAGGTTTGAGAACACTGTGATGGTCAAAAGAAGGACACTTAGAGTTCACACTGGTATTTCTTTCTTGTAATTAGGATGAAGAAGCAACTTCCCTGGCATTTATTGATCATCCTCTCAAACTCAGATTCCTGGTATTGCTTTTTGGCAAGTCACTGATATTATACAGCATGATAGAAACAGGGCAGGTGCTTGAGAATTACAGCTAGTGTGCTAGCTTCCTGATGCAGATGTGTCAGCGCATTGAAGTGATGAGTCTTTAGGATATATTTATGAAGAATAGGAGGTAAATGAGCAGGTTGGTACTTTGCCACACCTTTAGTGGGATCGGCTAGCAGCGGCTCTCTCCAAATGAAACTACCCTCAAACTGTGATCTTATTGGGTAAATACATCCAGAAACTCAGCTTTTACAGCTAAGAATCCCTATGATTTATGCTACTAACAGGTGTAGTGCTGTTCGGCATCGTCTCAGACAATAGGTGCTGACAATTATTTTTAGTTTTTGAAGCCAGTATGTAGTTATATCCTAGCCCAACACTGGAGCAAGATTGCATGAGAAACCTAGTATGGCATCTGGGTGGGTTCTTCGTCTTCAAATAACAGTAACTTTCATGGGGTGGAAGAATTAAGTAGAGAATTTTGAACTTTGCAGTGGCAGCTAGTTTAGAAATGGTAGAAATATGACCATTTCTGGGTTTGAGAAATGGCAAGGGAAATAGGGGAAAGAATTGTAATACAACCAACGGGATGAAATTGCATTTACATTATCAGGTAGCTCAGCAATTAACACTTTCTGTTAATCTGAAAGGATCAAGAGACCCTTTTCTTGGAGGCAACTGTGACATCTCACTGATTAACGCACTTGGACTCTCTTGGTTTAAAAAAATAAAATTGCAGTAGGTGCAAGGACATGTTAGTTTAGGGTTAGCAGTTGAATGTTATTTTTGCCTTGATTCTCAGAAATATTCAAGTAAAAAAAAAATCATGAGGACTTCCATTTGAAGTTCAGCCACATGCTATAGCCTAATGGAAATACCCTGTTAAATCAGATGCAGGTGGTGGCAGAGGGGATTATCATTAATATTTTGATATGGCACAGTAGGGCTATATTGTTGCTAAAGCAGAGTGAAGGAAATAGAAAACCCTGTGGAGGCAGATCCTTCAGAGGTAGGGCTCTGGCTCCTTCCAGATGGGAAGGATTCGTGTGCTCAATACTGCTGAAGGGAAAACACGTGAAAAGGTGACATTTTTGGTCTCTTTGACCACAGCCTTCAGACAGAACTTGTTATAAGACAGTTTCTGATATCCTTAGGGCTGAACACTTGTGGTGGGTGCAAACGCATCCACGGGCAGTACCGCTGCATTTTTCCAGTGGAAATCTGCAGGCTCTAGGGTTTTAACACTGTGAGATCTTTAACAGGAGGACATAGGAAAAGTTGGAAAGTGATGTTCACAAAGATATTTTGCATTCTTTCTCCCCTTCAGTTCAGTAACGGCGATTTGGGGCATGGTGCTGAAGCGCGGGAAGTGCCGTGAGGTTTGCTCTCTTGACTTGTCTTCTGGAAAATAAAAACCTCTTGGGAGAACATGAAGCATGGAAACACTTTGCTGTGGATTTTCTTGAACCTTGTTGATCCTTGAGACTTCTCTGCACTTTTTTATTTATCCATTCCCCATTATGGATATGAATTGGATTCTAGGATCTCAGACCAAACTACAAGGGAATTTTTTGGGGCTTTAGGAGCAGTAGAACATAGAAAGTAGCTTTGAATTATTTACTGTAATGTGAAAGACCATTAATGCAAATTTAAATAAAATCTGTATTTAATCAAATGGGAGGTATGTTTTAGTACTGGAAACCTTGGCTGCAGCTAGGCTGTTAAACTGAATTACGGTGGAAGGCGTAAGAGGTTAAGAACCTTATATGCAAGTCATCAAGCCATTGCTGGCTTTTGGGTTCACAGCACCTCATTTAGGAGATAAAACTTGCTGCTGTTTTGCATCCTTAGCATCTGAACCCTAGGAAAGCAATTTGAGCAGCATATCTGTTTCCTAGTGGTGTTCAGTGGAGGTGATGTGTAATTTAGGGGATCTTCGGAGGAGCTTGGTGCCACAGAGGCACGTGCTGTTGCAAAGTCATGGGAGCATGCCTGGAAAATGAGGCTCCTCTGTACAGGACATTAACTCATCAATCATACCAATATTCCTACTGATAAGTCTTCCACTGTGAAAACCTTTGATACATGTCTGTTATTAAATACAAAAAGGACTTAATTCCGTTGGCTAAGAACAGTCTTGCAATTTTCTATAGAACATTCAGCAGTTTGGTGAGATACAGACTTACATAGACTGCACCTACATTTTTATTGCTGTAGCAAGACTCCAGAGGATGGCAGGAAAAGTTTCTAAAAGAAATTTTGAAATTATGAGACATTTTGACACATATTTGTAGGTATTGCAGTGGAAAGGGAGAGTGAAGGTAGAGTTCATGCAGTACCTGATCAAAATTCCTCAAATGATTTGTTTACATAAGCTGGAGAAAAAAGGCAGAAGGCAATTTATTTGGATTTATTAGATTCTTGCTTTAAGCTGCCATTCGTTTCTAGTTCTCACAGCTTCAGCAAGGGCACTACGGGGAAGGTGGTGTTGAGCAAATTGTGCTTGTGTTGAAGGACGTGGGCATGAGCAGGTTTTCAGCGTCCACCAGTCTGCAGCAGATGATGTCTAAGCCTTTGGCAATTTCAAGGTTAAAGGCAGTTTATTTGCATCTGAAAACTGTTGCAATTTAAACCATGACTAAAATTTCACTTTATTTTAAAACAGCACTGCCTGCAGGAGTGTATCGTTACCTCGATCTTCTCTGGCTCATCTCATAGCTGCAGGTAAAGAGTGAAAAGGCACATTAGTGTCTGGGCAGATGATAGCGTGCATTGTACATCTGTACGGTGACCTTCGTCTTGGAGGCTCCCAACCCAATCGCATATGTATGTGGGTATATGTCATGCAGTTTCATTCTCTTATAAAAATAAACCTTCTAAATATTGCTGCCTGATGTGTATGATAAACAAGACTGAAAATACTAGTTGTACTCACTCAAGGTTTTCATCTATAAAGCTTAGTTCAACTTGGTGTGAACTCATAGGGTTATTTATAGTTTTCTGTTACTCGCCGCATCCTGTGTTTTGTTATAATGAAAAAGCTGTCCTCTGATCACTAAGTTGTTATATTCATGGAGTGCAGGGTATGAGGTTCAGTGCATCTAGTTTAGGGCTGTCACACAAATAAAAATGAAGAATGTATACTGGTTTTCCACGTACGTAAACTTTTATGTTGCTTTTTTACTAATACTTCTGCAGTGAGGTGCTGCTCCAAAAAAAAGTTCACCCGTGTCCCCTCCTTGAGGAGGGAGAAGGAGTGAGGAAAAACTTGGTTGAAAAGGAGGGTTTCACTGTAACACCAGCAGACATCTGACTATTTAGCAAAAAGCTGATCTGAATTACAGTCAAACTAAATAAACCACTTGGAACCTGCAGTTCAAGTCGTGCGTGCTGCGCGGAACTTCTCTAAGCTGAGTAACTTTCTGCTGGTTGCTGCGTGTCTGTAACGGAGGAATTGCGTAAGTGCTTCCCAAAATGCAGAGGTTTAAGTTTACTTTTGCTTTGGTGGGCAAAACTGCCTACTTGATTTTTTTAATCCTCTCTTCACACTGATTGTATTATTTGCAGATGTGACTTCATTCCATAGCACTTAATAATGGGTTTTAAAATGAAATTCTCTTATTTTGAAAAAATAATTATTATACAGCTGCAAGCAGGGGCCAGCTGTGAGTCGTCATGCATGGATTTTCCTGTCTCCTGATGCACCCCTAGTCTGTCATTGTGCTCTTCCATTTTGCAGCTTCTTAATCACTTTGGCATTTCATCTGCTGCTTCATCGGGCTTTCAGCAGATGTTGGTGTCATAGGCGGGGCGGACTTCCAAGCGCTTTGGGGTAGACTATACACTTGGGTAAATGCTGGGGAGAATCAGTTTGTGCAGTTGTCTTCAGAGGTGGGTCTGAATATTGCAGTAACAAGTGAGTTTCTCAGGTGTAAGGCAAAGCTAGCTGTATGGTCTGAGTGACTTGAAACACCAAGAAACCTTGCTGGTCTCTCCATGTAACCGGGATGTTTGTTGATCAAGTTAGCTTGTGCTGCTTTATGATGTCTTGGGTTTCTTTGTGCTGTTCACTTTTTTGTTCAGTTTCACATGAATGTAGCTCTTTGCAGCAAAGACTGTTTTGTCCTGATTCTGCGGCGCTGATGGCGATGTGGTCCGAACCTACAGTTTGGTGGCTGGGTGACTCGGCAGTGGACATACTTTACAGAATCATAGAATCACTATGGTTGGAAAAGACCTGTAAGATCATCAAGCCCAACCATCAACCCAACCCCACCATGCCCACTAAACCATGTACCACAGTGCCATGTCCACATGTTCCTTGAACACCTCCGGGGTGGTGACTCCAGTGTTCTTGTGGTGTTCTGTCCTGTTTCTCTCCTATTAATTGTACAAACCAAACTGTAAATACAACTCAAACATCTACTGACTTGGACTGGGTTTTTTAGCCAGGATGAATTTGACAAGTGTGTTATTGTTGGTCTTGTACAATATTGAGAAATATTTGGCATCTGTTTCCAACTACATCCTATCAGTAATTGTAAAACCAGACTAGTAACAATGGGAATAAAAAATGCTTCTTTTATGAAGGAGTGATTGATTTTTTTCCATACATTTTTCCAGCAGACATATTCTGTTTGTGCTCCAGCAGTTATTTGCATAATGCTGCTGCTGTAAACCAGTGAATGTACTTTGTTGTCACAATAATACTTTTGAAATCAGTGTCAAAACACATCGGATGTTAGCTGATAAACCAACCATGAAACTGCTATTACTTGAGATTTTTACAAAGGTCACTGTTCTGCTAGTTAACGTCTTTTTTGAGACTTTGATTTAGGTGCTGACTTCTTAGGATGGATCATTTTAAGTTGGACTTCTGAAAGTAAAAGCCATAGTGGAGGAAACTTGAAATATGCTGTTTTCTTGCCTTTTAAATTACTTTTCAAAACTACTCAAAATATCTTGATGAGTGTTTTTTGGTGAAAACGCATGCCATTAAAGAGGAGTGTGTTTTTTTTCTGAACAGGTGACTTCCAAAGAGGGAGAATCTCAGTGCAAGGAGAAACATGCAGTTCTGCTTAGTCCTGTGGGAAAACTCAAGATATCTGGGTGTGAAAGAGGCTTACATGAAATAAAACTTCCAAAAATGAGCGTGCTGCCAAGTGGGTAAGTTCATGTCCTATTGATCCTATGGCTAGGTGTGTGGTAGAGGAAAGAGATTGCCCAGAGGATCTAAGACACGACTATGCGTATTGGTTTTCCTAGCCATACTGGGAACATGGTGCTTGCTCCTGTGAGAGGCAGAAGCAACCTCTAGTACCTTTAAGGAGTGGCAGCTCCAAAATGCATTTCTTTCTCTGCTGCATCCATAATATTACCAAAAAAATGTTCTAAAATAGTATTTTTAACTTAGGTTTTGAAAGTACATCCTGCCCCCTAATTTTGGACATACATGTGAAACTGTCACTGAGGAGTAAGACCTCCTTGCATACTTTGCTAATTTTGGAGACCTGTATCTAGATATATATGTTCCAACAAGTGGAACAGGATTCAGTAATTGTTTTAATTACTACATACTACTTGTGAGAGCTTTGGTTGGGTTTGCCTAGCTGTAATGTCTTCTGGAGTTCAGAACAGATGATGTACATGGCGGTGGAGGTGATGTCTCAAGCAGAGGACTGATTGAGGCGTATTGGTATGTGTTACACAGTAAAACAAGTGCTGTTCAGTCTGCTGAACTACATCAGTCCTGTTCAGGTCTCTGGTTTGCTTTTTCCTTATTTGTGAGGAAATGCTGAGTGGTCTTAAAAGAAACACTGAATTCTTTCAGAATTACTAGCTGCCAAATTTCTTTGTCAAATTCCTCTGCCGAAATGAAAGTTGCTAATACTACTTACTAAGGCTGGTCTCTTCAACTGCTTTTGGTAATAAAATCGCAGCTTACAGCAGAGCTTCTCCTGTCAAGACTCAAACAGGTTTGGCTTCCTTCTCTCCACGTTGTCCTTTTCTGCCCTGCTTTTTGCTTCTGAAATTCTCCATTGATTTGTGGGGTTTCCCCTTTTCTGTTTTCCTATTTTATTATCCTTGTCATTTAAGTGTGTGTAAAACTAATCAGGAATATGAAGCATAATGGGTATTCTGGTTGAAATATGGTTTTGCCTCTAATACAAAAACCCTCAAGTCTCTGGATTTGACAGTTTTGCCAGCTCCAGTGGTATGGAAATAACTACTTCAGTTTCTTCATATGCTGATTTCAGTATTGGATTTCTGCTGATGAGGAATGGAAATAAAGCAGTGTTTAGGATAAGGCTGAAGCTTGCCTTTGCTGCAGAGCAGCGTCTGCCTGAAGAACAGCTAAGCAGCTGAGGACTCTTCACCCTTGAGAAGAGGAAACATCAGTGAGTGGGCGGAGGAGTACTAGGAAAAAGGTCTGTGGGCTCTTGAAGGTGACAAATAGGAGAAAACGCGCGGTGGTCGTCTTTATAATGCCAGATGCAAAGGGAATTGCATGAAAATAAAAGCTGAAGACAAAAACCAGTCATGAAGTTGTGGGTACTAAAAATACAGGCTCGCAATGAAATGGCATGTTATTGGAAGAGGATAATTACAGGCTCTTAATCAGTAGAGGCCAAGGTGGATGGGGAGGTACTGTTATACGGTGTGTGTTTGTGTAGCTGTCCTGGAGAGGTAAGAGCAAAGGTCTGTGACTTCTGTATTTAGTGTTGAGGCTTTGAGTATTTTGCTTGACAGGTTGCTTTCTCTTTTTGAACAAAGTTTCTAGGGACAGAAGTCTGTCTTCCAGGCACACAGCCCTTTTTCCAGGAAATTACATGTGTGTCCCCAAAAGCGCTGCGTACTTTGTTACTAACCTCTGCCCACGTCGATGAAAGATGCCGTTACTGGAATGGTGAGTCGTTCCCCTCCTCAAGGGAGCCTTGCTGCAAGGCAAGGTCTGTCCCCTTTGTAAGGACGGCTGCTGCGCTCTCATTTACCAGAACATCTGCCGTTTCTCACCTGTAAAGTGGCCGTGTAAGAAGGGTGTTGTTATCTTCAGGCAGAAGTTGGGCAGTCTAGATCCTTTTCCTAATTCTCTTAATTTCTATCCGATCTTGATCTTTCAGTTTTCTCAGTGGTGAGCTGAGGAAATTTTGAGGCTTTAGTGGCATCTTGGTAACACTTAACTTAGCGGATTGCATGATTTATATGCAAAAGTTGTTGTGTTAGAGGGACTGTTACAAGTGGCTCAAGTTAACGGTAAGCAGAATATTCTTACAATTACTTTAAGAATTTAAGTCTGAAAAAGAGGTGGAAGGTGGGACTTGCTTTTGTCTTTACTGATGATGAAGTTCTAAAAATTTTAAAGCCATCTGTAAATGTTTGTGCTGAAGTATAACATTTAATCTCTTCTACTCATCGCTGGTGAATAGTTGTTAAATCTGGCCTCATTATTTTCGACAGAATAAAATAAAAACAAACCAGTGCCCAGTGTTTCTCCTAACTGGCTAATAAACACTATGATAAGAACATTGGGTAGAAAAAAAACCATGAGAAACATAAAAATTGATTTTAATGGACCCCTGTCAGAGAACCATAATGAGCGCGAGTCTAGTAATAAATACTGGTATTCTGCTGCACGGTGCTTGGGACTTTTCATGTGGAATTGCATGTAACAATCAATATAGATTTTAGGGGTTTTTAACAACAAAAATAAGTAAACCTTTGAAATGTATAAATACTTAAGACTTGCAATCTGTCAGACAAACCTGCTAGTCGTAGAAAAATCTGATAAGAGCACCTGGTTAATGGTGTAACCAGTTTGTGGAGATCTTGCTCTATTTTACAGCTTGTAAAACGCTGTGCAATTAATCACCTGAGGTTACAACCTATTCTGTGATGGCTCCCCTTAAAACTTAAGAACACAGACTATAATGTAGACTAAAAGGAGAAGCAACAAAGTAAAATTCAGTTTTCAGTATGCTTGAAAGAAATTGATCTATTAATGAGATGAAACTAATTGTAATAACCTAAGGTTATTCTACTCCTCGTGAAGCTGGTAGAGTTTAAAAGTCAAGGCACGTCATGGCGTAATGGTTTCTGCTTGGGGAGGAGGAATTTTTATTCAGGCTTTTTAAATGTATGTGTATATATACAGAAAATAAAATTTCATCTATATAAATGAGGAATTTCAGCTAAATGATTGTGAAAGTTTTAATTTACTGAATGCTGACTAAAATTGTTTCTAACTGTTTGTAATCTAAGTGCAGTGCTAACAGTCGGCTAACTTAAAACAGTAACTGGAAATCACCTATTTCTATTTTAGTATTTAAATTGTGGATTGACTTGTTTGTTTATGATTCAAGTTGGCATTGTCAATTAATAAAGCACCGAAGATAGATCCAGAACAGATGGTATCAGTATCAGAATAGCGTAGGAATAATGAAATTCTTTGCATTTGATACCCCTGTGCTGTATGACGGAGGCAGCGGTAGCTTCAACCTACGTACAGCATGGTAAGGAGGTGCACGCGTTGGGCTCACAGGCTGCCTAGAGATCTGTATGTTCACAATAGGGCCATTTCTGAAACAAGTTGGAGTGTACTGCTCCAGGGTTGTAAAGTGGGGCAAAAAGTATACCGAAGGTGAAGCTTGATTTTATAAATTTGTCTGTTTCTAAGAACTTCAGCTTCACAGTTTATATTTTCAAAAAAAGAACTAAAAGTATATCTATCCTATATGTATGTTTTAGTACTATATCAGCCATTGTAGTTTTTAATGTATACAAATATAACTTTCATCAAAACTAATGCTTCTCTTCTCCAGTATTCCTGCCTGAAATACTGCAAGTTAACTCTGTTTGCTCATGTCGAAAAGAAAAACCTCATTTTTCTACTGCTGTTGTACTTCTAAGTGTCTTTAGCAGCTTTGAAGTTTCAGAATTAGTTTTCTTTGTTATTCTGTTGTCGTCTGCAGTGTTCCCACCCTGGGATAACTCTGTTTTGAGAAGCCTTGTCTTACTCCTGAGCCGGCGGGGTAAGTTACCGCTTGGCGAGCAGGGAGTCGCACTCGTGACTCCTGTTAACAGCGACAGAAACCATGCTTGTAGTTTCCTGCGCTAAATACTTACAGCAGAAGATACTTTGGAAATGTGGGGATGTTGACTTGGCGGTTGGGGTGGCAGCAGGGAATAGTTTTTCCCTGTCTTGCAAAAATCCAGGTTCTTCCAGGAATTCCCTCTTCCCTCAGGAAAATCGCCCCAGGGTTCCCATCTCCCTGCATAGTCAGCATGCAGCTTGGGTTATGTAGCCGGCAGATGCGCTAATGCAGTGAAATACGGTGGCGACCGGAGGATTTTAGTAGAAGAAAGGACAGTAGTATAATGTGCCTTGAGGTAAACTGAAACAGCTTCCCGTGTGTGGCTGGGAAATCCTGGGTTGCGGGGTCATGAGCTGGGCGAGTTGCTACTGCGTACTGATGAGCGTGCATGTGAAATGAAAGCTAAATTTGCCGTCTGATCAGTGGGCACAGATTCCAGATTGTGCTAATACTGACATCCACTGTGGGACTCAAGGATGCCACCATGAGAAGTTGTTGAGTTTTTCCACTTAAAAGATTAGCTGGGCTGGCTGTGGTCTGCTGCTGCCATGCTTGGACGGGTCCGGCACTGGGGCAGGATGTGGCTGATTTGGGGACAGCCACCCCCTCGGCGCTGGGCTTCTGCTCCTCCAGCCCGGGGGCTGCCGGGGCGTGCGGCCGGCTCGAGCTCAGCGGAGGAACCTGAGCTCCCGTCTCCTGCAGGAGACCATATGTGCAGGTGGTCTGCTCCTCCACATACTCAGGGAACTGGGAGTTTGTCGGTATGGATGCCAAATGGAATTCCAGAGACTGCAGAGGAGTTTTTGGCATTTCATGTGTGTCTCTGAGAACTGAGGTTGGGCAGGTTGACTTGCTTTACTGTTGCTTGAACGGTTAAAATGTGCATTTTCCTGGTGTTGTGGAAATACTCTAGATTTCCCTTTATGCTATTTTCAGAAGAGGGATTCTTTTGGAAGCAGTGTGATCCCATCTGCCCTCTGTATTTCTTGCAGGTTATTTGCAGTTTTCTTTATAGTGTTTCATTTCCCTACATCTTACTGAGAGAGATCAGAGAAGGAGGAACAAGGAGCCAGTTTGGCCATTCTTGTGTTATTAATCTGCCTAACTCTTAAGGGTGAATCTGCAGTTCAAGAAGTTCGCCAGGGTTTCAGTCAATCTCTCTCTGCCAGTTTAACACTATCAGAAACTCTCCAGAATCTCAGTTTAAACAGGTTTCCAGCTATTACAGATTCAAAGAAAATCTCAAGTGTGTGAAAACGCAGCGGATGCAGCGGTGTACGGGAGTCTGATAAGAGCCTAGAACAATAACTTGGAGAGGTGTGAACCACTCTGTTCATCTCTGAGGTATTTAATCATAGCCAGTGATGATGGTTTAAATGTCAACTTTGCTAACTGTTTCATTCCTCATACTGTAAAATTTACTGTGAGTGATATCTCACTTTGATGCCACAAGTGGGAGGCATTTGGGAGAGTGCCACTCCTCCTATTTTTCCAATAAGCATCAGCCAAGGCTAAGAAACTTAGTGGAGCTCAGGGGCGTACTAAAAACCGGCTGAGGGAGGGAGGTATGCCACTACTCTGCTTAGCTGCTTTGAATAGATTTCTGGTTTACCATGAATGTCTGATGTGACTTATGTGAATAGAAGGTTATTGGCAATGTAGCTGGAAGAGGCGCCATGCTTCGCCCGTTCAGTTCTTCCTTAAAATTATTGTGTAACAGCGGAGATTTTCTAGTTTAAGATGGTATAGGGTAAAAGCTGAATGAGACAAAGTACATCTTTGCAGTAAAGAAGTTAATGGCTTTGGGATGATCTCTAAATGTAGAGCAGGAGCAGGGAGGGGAAAGGTGTCCTAGAGACCTGTTTGAAACTTAAGCTATTGGTAGTGTGGGCTTGATAGACTCCAGGTTGTTTCTTCAGGAGACATGTGGTGTATCTGGTGGAATCAAGCCATTGGGTTTTCTTCCTTCTTCAGAGCCTGACATGTCCACCATTGAAGATGGGCAACCGTATTTACAACCATTATTCTTGGATCAATAAAGCTGTATGGCTGGTTATTTCAAAGATCAAGACCGCTGTCCATATGGAGTCATCCTATGGTCCGCATGCCGTTTGTAGACCTTATAAGTAATGATGTTAACAATTCACCATCTCTTAATTTTTGGAAAATTGTATTTTTAGTTGGTTTTCTTAATGAGTCCTGCAGAAGTGTTTGTCCTCTGTAAGGTGGTATTCCTGCTCTCATAGGAATGGGAAGATGTTAAAAAACCGACCGACTGCGGACAAGTCCAGCTGCGCTGCTTTCCTGCCAGCTAAAACGGAGCACTTACTCTTGTAAATACCATAATCATCCAAGCTGATGGCACTTATCAATGATCAAAGCATATTTTGCATGGCACTTTCCTTGTTTATAGTTTAATGTATTTAATTATTGTTTACGGTGACAGGAAAATGGTTCATTAGATGGATCTTTTGTAGGTGTTAATATAAACAGATTAGGTTTGAGATACTCAGACTTGCATCAAATGCAGACTGTATCAGGTCTGTCAGTAGCGGCCAGGTGAAGGGCTTGGACCACTCCACATGTTCTTTGCAGCTGTAGTACCTTGTCCTCAAGAGCTTGCAAGTGCTACTTCGGCTGACTTGGAGTGCGTGGTCCTTCTGGGGTGATGCTTGTTCAACACATGGGGCAAAATCCATGCAGGATTTTAGATGTTTAGTTCCCTTGAAAATGGGGGGAACGCTGTGTGTGTGAGGCAGTGCAGCGGTACACGTGCTCTGTGTTGGTCTTGGTCTTCAGGCTGCTTCTCTTGCGTTTTAACCCCTCACAATTCTGACAATGTTCATTTCCATATTGATGAGTAAAGTGAGAGCATGTTTTGGGTGCCTGTGTAGAACAGTCACCAAAAGGAGAAGGTCAGTCTCACACACATTTCTCTTTCTAAGCCTTTTATTTCTGAATACCTTTTAACTTGTGGCACTAAGGTCTCACAAATCTCGTTGAGTTTTCTGCCACTTGTCTTAGAAGCAAAGCATGCAGATGCCTGGGTAATGGGAAGATGATGCTTGTTACTTCAAATTCCTTCAAAATAACAGGAAGGTAGTATATTTAAAAAAAAAGGAAGAAAAAAAGAATTATTACCTTCTCTGGTAGAAGTGTCTACAAATATCCAGGCATCAATCTTTATTTCAGCAGATTCAATGGATGTGGCAGGAAGAGTTATTATATAGCATAGTCCTCCTTTTATTAAAAATAAACTAGGCTAGGTTTTTTCATAGTTTCTTGTGGAGATGCTACAGATTGTTTATGCTGCATCAAGATAAGGAAACTTTTTATTGGAAACACTATTTCCAAAACTTAAACAAAATAAACTCTAAAAACATGTAGAAATGTGTAAGCTTTGTCAAAGCCTTACACGTAGTACAGCTCAATACGTAGTTCCATATGTTTTTGGAAAGGGTCTGCAGGAGAAGTTTTACTGTCAGGTGTGGATGGTGAATTTTATTTTGCATGATTGGCAAAACCCACATTCCTCTCTCACTTAAACTGAAGTGAATCTTGAGCAACTCCCTTGTAATCAATGCTGTACTTCAGATGTGTTATTTTTCCTGACAGCACTGCTGCATTTCTATTCATCTGTCAAAGGCAGTATTACAAGAATCAAATAGGAGTGGGTTTTGCAAGTCTTCAGTTGCGTTTTTGTCCAGAAATCTAGCAGGAGAAGCCTTTGAGGGCTCTATGTAAAAAAAAAAAGTCTAGATTTCTATTGGGCAGTTACGCATGGTACTGATCTGATGATTTCAAACCTGCAATGTTAACGTAGACAATGCCATGTCAAATCGCTAAAAGCCCTATCTCAGTGTGCAGAAGAGCAAAAAGCTTTGCTCAGCTGGTGTGTTTGTAAACCTCGATGGTTGGCCAAGACTTCTAAAGCAAGAAATGTTATAACAACCCAGTCATCACATTTTACAGTGATGATATTTTAAAATGGCAAAAATAACAACAAACTGTATTAGATAATATAACTTGTGCAGACACCCACTTGAAAACACCACAAATATGATGGGTTTATTTCTCGTGCAGAAGATGTAGAGCTGTAATAGTGCTGAAAAATAATTTTGCCAAAGAGGAGTGTGAGAATTTGTCTATGCAGCATCATCTCTTCAAGGAATTTCTCAGGAAGGAAATCTTTTCCTGACACCCTGCCCTATACTGTGCCACAGATACTATGCCTGGTGTATCGTTGCTAACTCTTCTGTAATTCAGGCCATGAGTGGAACCTTTCTACTTCTTGTGCCAGAGGTAGATTAATGCAGTGGAGCATTTTTCCATTGCAAATCCTTGCTATAGAGATGAGAAAATGGGCTGCATAATGACATGGATTATGTTTCTATTATGTATCAGTATTAGTGGGTGTCCTTAAATATTGCAACTCTTCATCTTGGTTTTCTTCCCAGGCTTCTCTGGTCCTCCAAAAAACTCTAGATACATAGACAGATAATGCTGAGAATAGTTTAAAGCCCTGGAGCTGTTTTGAGATTAGACAGTGGGGTATGAGTACAGACACCCATCTGGATAATAGGAACTGTTCTTGCAGCTCTCTTCAAGTGAGAGAATTGAATTACAAAGTGTTTTGCTGAGAAGTGTCTGCAATAACTACCTGAAGAGCCTTGACTAAGCAAATGCTATGCTCAGAGCCCTGTACAGCGTTTGAGAGGTGCCAGCATTGTTGGGGTTTATCTGGTGTTGGGTGGCTTTGCCCAGCTCTGGCTGCAGGTGGCAGCTGCAAGAGCTGGTCATAGTTTGCTGCTTCGGCTCATGCATTTGCAGTAAAACTCCCAAAGATCACATACTACCAATGCTTGTGCTAATTATAGCTGTTCTTAAAATGCCTACCTTAATTCCTTCTATAGAAAGAATTTAAGACTTGGTAGGACAAAGCACAGTAAATCATCCTGCAGAGCAGAGATGCGAGGCACTGTGTGTCCTTAACCAACGTGCCGCTTCTGCAATGGCTCACCTTTACAATTACATTGATTTTCAGTTAAATGGCAAATGATCTTCAGAAGACCGTGCCAGAAAAGAAAGAGTTAAATTCTAAAACCTTATCCTGTAACTGTAAATGCCATTTTTCTTTCTTCACAAATGTAACCTTTTAACATTTATTTTTAGCTTTTACATTAATATATGTAAAAATATTAAAAGCTCTTGTATATTACATTAAAAACTTATGTCAGCTGCCCTGCTTTTTCCTATTTATTAAAACTTTTCAAGCAGTGAAAACATTTTACTTGTTAATGAGGGGAAGAAGGAAAATTAATGACATAGAGCTTGGATCTTCCAAGATGTCTCCTTTTAACCATGCAAAACCAGCTCTTTTTCCCACACTATGTAGTTTAATTTCTGTGTTAGGGTTCAGTAAGCAAATGCAAATAGATTTAATGATTTGCATCAGTAGATCACTTCTCAGTTTAATATCCTCTGATATTTTGGTCAAGGACTTTCTCTTTGGAAGGCTAGTGCTGTTTTCTAGAGTAAAAATATTAATAATGGTGGCATTGTTATGTTCAAGTAAAGCAAGGAAAATGTATAACTTATTCAAAAGCAGCATCTCATATTATCTTCTCTTTAAGATCATGCAGTGGAAAAAGTTATCCAGGAAAAGACACTTAAGAAATAATGGTGAATGGCCGATCACGTTAAACATTTAGTACTGGTTGCCGTATCACATCTCATCTTATTCTCATTTGTCACCAGAATTTTAAATTCCTGATCAGCAGTGCTCCTAGCAGTGATGTGGTACCTCGCCCCGGGATGGAGCGGTGGCTGCTTTGTGGTAGCTGGTGCTGTGGCAGCCAGGAGGGCTGAAGATTGCAACGGGGCACTGCTGTATATCCCAGACCTCAGGCTGCTTCCGAAAGCCTTGAGCTCTGGTTTTAATTTTTGCTGTCAGTATCTCTGGGTACAGAGCTGTTCCTGGAAACATGGTGCTTTAAATGCTGTATATTTTCTGATGGTTAAATCTAAGTGTCTAATTTACGTAGACTCAAATCCTAGTTCCACTGAAATCTGGGAACTATTGCTTCAATGGGAGGGACTGAGTAAACATTTCTGAAAGTTTTGAAGTCTGAAGTGTGTGGTAACATGTGGACGTGGCATTGTGGGACATGGTTTAGTGGGCATGGTGGTGTTAGTTGATGGTTGGACTTGATGATCGTACAGGTCTTTTCCAACTGTAGTGATTCTGTGATAAGCAGTTAGCAAAAAGCATCAATTAATAGGCAGTGACCGGGCTCCTCCATGCCACTGGCATTGCATGCCAGAGGCTGCTAAGAGTGATGGGGTGGGAGTTTGCTATGAACCATGGAAGCCACCTTTAAACAAGTGGAGTCAGTCTCCAAATCACAGACCCTGGTTCTCATGGGGTACTTCAGCCTCCCTGGTATCTCCTGAACGGACAACATGGTGGGATTCAAACCCTCAAGATGCTTTCTGGCATATATCAAGGACACTGGACACTTTTTTGATGCGTGGCCCTGGATGGGCAAGCCAAGGACGGTGCACAGTGAGATCTGTTCCTCACTAATGAGGAAGAGCAGTTTGGGGATGTGGGGTTAGTGGCAGCCTTGGCTGGGCTGTGAGACACTGCTGCTGGATCCTGCAGGATTGAGGAAGGAGACAAGCACTGTGCAGACTCTGGGTTTTAGGAAAGCAGATTTTTGGGAAGCAGGTAGGTAGCCTCCTATGGGAGGCAGCTAGAAGTGCAGATGTTCAGGAAAGCTGTCAGACCTTCCAGCGCAGCATCCTGGTGCTCAAGAATGGTCCTCCCTGTACTTGGGGACACAGCTTGTCAGGAGACTGCGAGGCGGGGAGTGCGTGGAGAATCTCCGCTGCTGAGAGGCAGTGTGTGGAGGCGGGAGGGGACTAGATACAAAGGAAGGTTTTGGAAGCGCTGCCCAGGCTTGTAGGGATGATGTCAAAGTGAAACCTCAGCTGGAGTTAGGAGTTGAAAGGAACATGAAAGGCAATGAGAAGAGTTTCTGCTGCTGTGTTGGTGGTCAAAGGTTGAACAAGGAAAACATGTAGCTCCTGCATGCGTTGATTGGGCCCAATTGCGAGGACACTAGTCCCTTGCCACAAGGTGCCAAGTGACAGTGGACCCAAGTAAGGAAGAGGCTCTTGCTGCTTCTGTCAGCCCAGTCTGGAGAGGATGGGTTGGACTGGAGCCCTCTTGAGGTCCCTTCTCACCAGGATTATCCTGGCAGCCTAGGATTGCATTAAGACACCTTGGAAAAAAAAAAATAAGTAAGAATATTCACACAAAAATTGAACTGGAGCTTTGCCTTCAAAGTTACATTGTTCCCAAATCCTGGGCGTATTGATGTACAGCAGGCCAGCTTTCCTTTCTTAAAATCTGTAAAAGAAACTCATTTTAATAAGTGTGTTTTGTTTTCTATTCTATTCCATTTCAATTTAATAGGAAGCAACATAAATGAGATGATCAGTGTCCAGGGCAGTGGAAGTCCACTTTCAGTCATGATCAGGTGCTCACTTCAAAGCTGCTGAAGCAAATATAAGACTCAAAATGCACAGTATAGAAGCACGTCATGGGAGAGCGGTGCTGCGTAGACAATGAAAGGTACACATCAAGGGGTATTTCGTGGCTGATGATACATCAGTGTGTCTCATAGCAGTTTGTAGAAAGGCAGAAACTAGGAACTACTACTGTTCCTTCTTCCGCTGGTTTGTGTGCATAACCTGCCTTGTGTCTTCTGTAATACCTTGGTTTAAACAAAATAATAATGAAAACTTTTTCCAACAGCATAGTTATTCTGCTTGTTTTTTAAGAATTTATCTCTAGAAATCCCTGGTATATTTTTTATGAACTTCCTTTGACTAAGTTTAATGTTCTAGGAATAGAGACCACCTTACTGTGTTTGGATTTTCTTTGCTTCTTCATTATGGTGGCACATCATTTTGCTTGTTTTAATGAAAAGATAGTTTGGGAATCTTTGTTTTGAATCTGTTCCAAATTCACAGCTTGTTTGGGATAGGATAGAGGATGTTAATTGTTGGTCCGTACTGGTTGCTCTCACAGTTCCTTAACCTGTGCTGGATTTACTGAAATTGCAGAAAAGTCAAATTTAGCCTATTTTAACCTTGCAGACCTCCCTGCAAATCAAGCAAGGAGGAAATGTCAATCTAGTAGTGCTGAACAGAACTGCATCTTCCTTGGATCCTTGAAAAAACTGTCAGAAAATACTTAATTGAGTTTTTAAAACCATTGTCAAAGGAGTTACCTCCTTTTCACCAGGAAAAAATGTGAACTGTTCCATCTATTCAGTGTTAGGATGGTTTCATTGGTGTTATCAGTAGTTACTACAGTCTTTAAATCTAACTTTCCCAAATTCCTTAAAACTTATATTCATTAGAAGATTAAATGAGAATAATTCCAAGGATAAATATCTTGTAGGCAGACACCCAGCAGCCCATCTTTGCTGGTTCTCAGAGATTCTGGTTAAGTAGAAATAAGTTCCTATAGGCTTTTCAAGACTCTAAGGCTGTTTATTGCATATAATCCTTTAAGTGATAAATACTCACAGTTGCCTCTTTGCTTATTAAAATGAGTGCTTGCTGGTGATAAAAGCTTTTTTGATTGCTTCTAAACTTCTGAGTAAATGTATTATGCCATAGACAGCAAATGTGAAATCCTAGTGATCAGCTTATCACATTAGTTTTTGAACAGCTATCAATTTCTTTAGTTCTGACACTTGAGAGGCTTACTGTTGTAGTCTGCTAATATGTAAATTGTTATTCATACTAATAGATTTTTAATTGTATTTTATTTTCCTAAGGAACTTCATAATAATGTAGTTCTATACATGATGTAAGTGTGAAACAGGACTATTGCAGAGGACCTTTCTTCTGCTTGTTCTGGTTCAGAGCAAGAAGTAATGAGGTGAAGTTAAAATAACTTTGTACTTTGGATTATCAGTCAATTGTTTTCTTGTCATTTGTTTTTCCTCTACTTTTTTATTGATGCATCTACCTTTGGTTTGGTCATTCCACGGTTAGGTTTTGCTTGTGTTCAGATGATGATGATTAACATAGTCTCTCTGCATCGTGCTTCTGGCAACGCTTCATCAGCGTTACGCAGTCTTTGAGGGTGGAAGAGTTTGTTGTTTCACGGGCACTACGCTGCAGGGGCATGTAGCACCACCACTGATGTAAAATATACGTACACACACGGGTATCTTGGAGACGCTGGGCAGACGCTGCATAGCTTGTTGTCAGCTTGGCTCCTGTGATGATGGATGGCATGTAGTGCTTACTAAGAGTTTCAGGTGCAAAAATGGTGATCGCTTTCTACTCCTGATGGAAAGCCTCTCCAGAGCTGGAAAGAAAACATTCAAAAAGACTAGTTTTTGTCACATTCGTTGAACTACATTACTGGACAGCTAGACATTTCTCATCACATATGCAGAACCAGGTTGGTAGACTGCCTACCTTGCAAAAATTTAGGATTCCACAGACTGTTCTTACCGTGGAGTCTGGGCAGCTAGCTTATTTTTCAAGTTTTTCAGTCATGTGCACTGCAGAGGTCCAGGGTAGGGGCTGTGGTTTAGCTGTGGTACAGCCTGTTGTGTGGGGACAGAGTGCTGCTTTGTCCTGGTGTGACACTGAAACACTTCTCAAGTCCTTGTTTAACAGATAATGGCAAGCTGTTTATTTTCATCTTGCCTCAACCACCCTGTGGCACTGAAGTCACTTATATTGAAAGGCTTTGAAAGTCCACTTTAATAAGATAGATGCTTTTATAGTCCTTCATGCTTCAGTAGGAAATGTCTGAATTTTCCTAAAAGTGAAATAAGGGTTATATGTGCTGTCAAAGAGAACGAGTCTTCCCGAAAGAGTGGCTGTTGGGTTCCTGGCTGGATCAGTCCATGCTAAACATAAAAAGCATGCTGCTCACTAGTAATACGTATGGCCATCAGATAGTAGTTGCATTTATTAATGTACAAAGCATTATGGAAGTACACCAAGTTTTTGATGGCTGTTGCATTAGACCTAGAGTACGTGGTACATGGTGCTACAGTAGACTAATAAATAAATTACAACCATGCTGACCAAAATACAACTTCTAGAAAGCCTCATGTGATGGGTAACTGCACTTAGCCTGGTGTGTAGATGCTTGGATATAAGGGAGAATATTTCCTGCCTTATTTTTTAAACTCTTCAGGTTCAATGATCTGACTTGGGAGGAGTTTCTGAAAGTTTAAACACTGTGTGAAACTTGGTCATAAATATAAATCAGCTTATATTAAGGCAATTTGAAATGTAATACCTCAATAATTTGGAAGTAGTCATTCTTCACAGCTCATGAATGTTCTTCACCTCGGAAAATAGTTTGTTCTAATTTTAAGTGCTGACATGAACACCTGAAGAATATAGAAAATGTCTTCTGTATATACCTCTGAAATTCAAAAGTCCAGACTGACCTGATCTCTGGGTCACACCCTTTCCGTCACCCTGACACCAAGCACCTTAGACTGTCTTGACTCTCTCCACCTCTACTTGAATTCTTTGAAATAGTCTGATTTTCTCTGATTTCTCCTGCTGATGGCAGGGACAACTAACCATGGTGGATATGGTCTTCCGTGGGGGTCTCATTGCTTGCTTTTGAAGGCTTTTTGCAGTTGAACGTTTTGGGAGGTTTTTTCTGCCTTTGCTGCTCTGCTTGTGTACTTGGCTGTTAAATCAGATCCCTGTTTTACTCAGCTCCAGTGTTGGTTGCAATTTCTGTTGGTCATGGTTGGGATCACCTATCAACTCCTGTAGGTCAGAAGTTTTCTGTGTGCTGGGTAATATTGCTTGTGACTCTGAGGTTGTCCAGATGCTCTTCGTTTATGCAGATATCCTTTGGGTTTTAAGATTTATGTTTCAGTGTGAAACAGAGGATATCCTCAGGGTTGTGATAGCATGTCTCGCTTCCTGTCTGTTCTGGGAAATACGTTTTTAAATTCTTTTTCATAGAACTTATAGCAATAACAAAAGCAGGCAACAAAAGAATACAGGAACAAAAAACCAGTCATGATATATATGATTTCCAGTGCATGCAGGTAATTTGAAAATGAACAAAGACTCTTTTGTCTGAAGTAATGATAAATCACAGTAAAAAGATGCCAAATGGCCAAAAAACAACCCCCAGGTATAACGAAGCTGAAGGAAAACAAGTAGCTCAGATATACATTCTTGATAACACTTTCTACTTGCTGGTAGTGCTGTGTTCACATCTCGGATGAGGCAGACTCTTTAACTTCCCTATGATGTGGGTCTAGAATCATGAATTGTTTTATAGGCTACAAAATTGCATGTACAGTAAAATGTCGCACTTTGAAAGCAGTGTTACCTAAACAGTCACTTTTAGCGTTTTTCAGTCCAGCATGCTAGGACTAAAAATTTGGGGGTTTGTTGGATTTTTTGTAACCTGTATGTACATGAGTGGCAGCAAAGGGCTGCTTCACGTTGGGTTTAGCATTTGGATCACTGAAGGTGTTTCTGAATTGTATCAGTTTGCTTATTAATATCCATTCCAAAAGCTTGCTGCATCTTAATTCTTAGTTTATAGACATCTTTAAAAGAACTATCCAAATGAGCACGTATTTACTAATTTATTAAATAGTAGCATTGCTGAAATAACAAAATAAATGCTACCAATTCTGACACTTTTGTGTATTACATTCTTGTTTTGTCTCAATTCACGTTGTAACTTTGTCTTCACTCAATACTTTTCTTTCAGGTCTATCACTTTGTTATCAAAAATCTATAGTAATTGGGATAACTTATGACCAAGCTAACTCTAACTCACACGACTTAACTACAGGCTCTGTCAGGGTAGCACTTGCAGAATTGAAAGGTCTGCTTTGTTTTGGACTCCAGAAGAGACATCTGTGTATGTTAATTGGGAAATATCTTTTTTATTCATCTAGCACTTTTAAATTAGGAGCCCTGTTAAGTACTGACTTTTCATCTTGAGTAAACTTCTCAACTGGTAAGGAATTTAATTTTTAAAATAATCATATTTTTCTAAGTATTGTTCTGTCATTTAAAAGAAACTTTCTTGCCATTGCTTCTAGCTAAGTAATCCAGCATATGGCTGCCTTGTTTATTTAATAGATTCTGATGAAAAGTGCATTCCCAACACCCTTATCGAACAACGCGGGTGGCAGCATCACTCCATGCATGGGTGGGCAGTGTTATACGACGCAGTGACCTTTATGTCTGCCAGAAATCCCAGAACTAGGTTTCAGCCTACGCAGGCGATCATCAGTTGAACAAAACTAAGAACCTGTTTCACTGGACCTTTTCAGTAATGATGTTTGTTATTGTACAAAGGGGGAGCTGCATTGCTTTGTTGGGATTGCAAAATATTTTGTTTCCACCCCAAAGAAATGCATTGCAGCAGATGCCTCCAGTAGCGCTCTCATCTGTGTTTTGCTGGATGACCTTGCTGCTTGCATGGGGAAGAGTTGGAGACTGGGGCTTGGAGCTAAGCTGAACCAAGCAGCCGTCTTTTGAAGGCTCTTGCAGAGTCATTTTTAAATTGGAAGGTTATCCCTTGTTGTTGGTAAATGTTATACATCTATATTTGTTCATCTAAGTAGTTGCTGGAAGGAAGATGATGGTCTTTCCTTGGCGATGCTGACTGAAACCCCCTTTCTCCTCACCCCACCATTGGGAAGCTGGTACTGCAGCAGGCCAAGAGCTTAGCGCCAGCATTGGAGATGCACCTTGAGGGCTTTGGCTGTGGTCTTCATCCTGAACTCGTTGGGTTTGTTGGCACAGTGGCTGTTTTATGGTAGGGCTTCAGGGTTTTCCTGTTGCTGTTCAGCTTATGTGATGGCCACTGCTGCCGGCGGTTCATTCGCTTGTTGGTGGTGCTCTTTTGTTTTGTACATGGTCTCCTTCGTTCCTGGGTCTGGGATAAAGAGGGAACCGCACTTGTTGCACTTTCACTGTAAATTGTTCCATAAAAACCTGTGTTTTTGTAGTTACTGTCTCATCTTTCATACTCAAGGGAATACGTTTGCTGTGGTATCTGTGCTGTGCATATGCACTCCTAGTGTTTTCCCTTCAGTGTAGGGGCTGAGTCTTGAACAATCTATTTATTAAAGCGCTCTTTCTAGTTCCTGTACCTTAACCATTTCTTTCTGTTACACAGAGGTAACATCAGAGGTACAGTGTGGGGTTCCAGGTTCCTGGGTTTTACATGGGACTGGTGGTTATATTTGAAGGAAAGATACCTAGCTGTATCTAACAGTAAGTTTTCATAGTGTGTGACGTCAAATATTGCACATTAGAGTGGCTCAGACCCTGATTCCTTGTCTTTGGAATTGGAGGAAGAAGATTTTCATTTCTGTTCTGTAATTCTGCGCAACTCGGCTTTCCTACCACTTTTTCTTGTGTTCTAAAATGCATGTACAACAATATGATTCTTGGCTTAGGACTTCTTTAGCAGGAGTTAGCTGGAAGAATTCACTGTTCACAATTGTTCTCGGCTAGCAGGTGAGAGAAACATTTGCAGTTACTTCTATGGTCATGCCATCTCATCATATTTAGATGTCTTTCCACAAGATTATATGCAACTTGTGTGCATGTGTTCAGTGTACAAGTGTACGTTCAATTATGAACAAAACTTATAAAAATGTTTCATGTGAAAATGCTGCAATTCAAACATTTGATGCTACTTTTTCTTAATCAATGGAAGAGTCATAACTTTGGCCTTTTTACCACTATCTTATGGCAAGGTATGAGCTAGAATCCCCAAACTTGTATTTTCAAAATTTATGTACTGAAATACTGAGTTTTCCCATTTTTCATGCTTTTCAGAGATGATTCTTTCGTAGCTTCATAATGTTCAACCATCACAAAGTTGTAAAACGTTTTTTGTTCTTGTGCAGGGGAAAAACACCCATTGTTCCCCCCAATGCGAGAACATTTCTGAAAACTGAAAGAGCAAGGAAGTATTTCCTATTTTGGCATAGGAGTAATATTGATTCTAGAAAAAAGTCTTTTGATTTTGTGTGGTTTTTATTTCTCAAGTTATAATTATTAGTGTAATGCATGGCTGGAGGAAGGATCAGGAAAGCTGTTCAGAAAGTGGAGTATGGTCAGTTTATTAGGTTGCATTATAGGAACTGTTTCTCTGCTGAGGAGCTGGACATCTCCGTAGGTCTCAGGTCTCCAGTTACCGAGCTATTAAGTTACAGCCCAGTTGACTTTACGAAAAATACTGAGCTCTAAGGGGAGGTTGAAATACATTCCAATGTCCTCTAGCTTTGTTCTAGAAAGCCTCATTTAGGGTGCAGTCCTCCTGGCCTCTTTGATTTGCAAGGTTTGAAACAGTGCAAACTCCATTCTGTTTGCAGGATACAATATTTAGCCATAACACAGATGCCTTCTCTCATAATGAATGTGAATGGACTCCACATGAATGTGAATGAACGCATAGAGAAAAATTAAGCTGCAGATTGCTTGTATTATTGCATGTTTTACAACGGAATTGCTGCCAGTTGTGTGATGTCTTAAGTGTTTGACATCGGATACATGCTCTGGCAGCACTGTATTTTGATCTTCATGTACCAATAAAAAGTTTCACATCTTTGTCATCTTAAAATACCTTCAAGGATAGAAAGCTCTCTGTAGCCTGATAGCTTCTGGGTTTAGGAAAGTTAATGTATAAAACTGAGGAAAGAGTTGATGCCAGTGTTTTTAAAAGACATAAAAATACAGCCAGTTATGTTAATGAATATCCTCACTGAAGACTTAATATCTTACTATTTTTTTAATGTTGCTCTTCTCCTGTGACTAAACACATCCCAGCGTATTTTATTTGAGCTGCTTTTGCTCAGGCATCTTAATTCCTTCAGGCTGTTACCTTTTACTAATTGCATTTGGACTGCAGCGCGCAGAGGTGTGAGCAGGATTTGTGGCTCTGGCCGCTGTAGAAGCCCACGGGTTTGGCTATGCCGAGGAGCAAAGCATGGTACAGAAATGGCACGTGAGCCCTGGCAAATGAAGCAGCGTTATGCCATCTCCTTGGGCAGAACAATCCTATTGCAGCCATCATTGCTTAGGTACCCGATACGGTACCTGCTCTCTTCTGTGTGGACTTCCCAGCTTGATTGGAGCAGTATGACCATCCCCACATGTGGCTCTGTCTTGGGCCTTGTAGGTGTGTCAAGAGCAATAATCTGGAGATGGCTGTGGTCAGCCTTCATCAGTCGTCTTTCATCTTCATCGGGTTGGAGGAGGAGACTGTAGGGGAGCTGAAACGAGGCATTGATTTCCAGGGAGAGAGAAGTGGTGGGACGTTGGAGTGAAGGAGAAGCTGACAGTAGTGCTCTGTTGCTGTGAGTTGGAAACCTGCCCTGGCTTGCGCAGCCATTCCGTGACAGAGGAGGGGAAGGTTGGGTGGTGGGCGATGGTAACCCTCCTGGGAGAAGAGGGGATCTGCAGAGACCTGTGGTGTCTTCTGCAGGGGGGTGGCATGTCAGCTGATGACTGCAGTGGTGGTAGATACTCATGTGGCATCTGGGATTTTACTCATTCAGCTTTAATATTTGGTGTTCTAAGGCGGTAGTAAACTAGTGGTTAATGTGATGTTATACTGTTGTGCCCTTCCCCGAGAAGTCTGATAACAGCGAGCTGGATGTTAAACACCTCAAACAGGGGTCCCTTGTTCACCTCAGACAACTTTTCAGTGTAGTTGTTTCAAAAGTAGCGTTATTGTCATGGCATCAGTGACTTCCTCAAAGTCCTTGCGGTGGCACATCACAGGGCTCTTACTCCCAGCTGGAAAACGTGGCTTTTAGGGTCTGGAGATGTACGTGGCCGTCCTGCGGAGCGAGTGGCTGTAGCTACCAGGCCGTCTGGATAGGTGGCTAAAATGTCTCCCCGCAGATGACCGTGGGTTATGGACAGCTTCATGCCATGCATCGTCCGCATCGCCTTGGAAGTTTCCACCGGTGCAGCAGGACGAAAAATCCTTCCATGTACAGTAGGCGTTAACTATTTTGCGAAGATATCTGAACTTTGAAAGTCTTTCTCCATATGTACAGCTTTGTACTTGAAAGAGGGTTGAATATTGACCTAATTTGTCTTTTAAAAGGACACAGAGTTTTACTAGAATACTTATGCTATAGAACTAGACAAATGCAGGTACTATTCCTTTGGTAGTCGGTGCAGAAGGTTGATGTGCTATAAGATTTACTGTGCATCACCTTAGCCATCATTCCCATAAGTATTAATTTTAACTCCACTAATAAGAAACTGAACAAAAGTGGAATTATGAGTTCAGTAGTATTCTATGAAAGGTCAGTTGTTAAAAAGGCAGAGTCTGACATTCTGTGAAAAAGGTGCCTTCATTAATCATCCTGATAGGATAGCATAGGATATTCTTGACCAATACCCACGAACAGCACAGTGTAATGCTTCGGGAAGGGGTGCTTAATTCTCTGTATAAAAACAAGGAGTAGGTGAGTGAATGCGGAATGACCATTTTTTAGTACTGTAACATTACTATTTCTCTTTCTGCATTCAAAGTATAGAAAAATTAATGGAGATGTTTTTTATAAGCCATACTGTCATTATTTTAAAAGTCTGTTAATTTTATAGAAGCATAATGTTATGGGAATAATATTTAAAAACACAGTTTGTAAGAATATGAATGCGATAATACCAAACACCAATATTAATGTAATTTATAAAGTATTTATGACCTCTTACAAGAATTCTCTTATTACATTGTTTAAATGCGCAGCTTTGTTTCACAATAATTCATCTCTGTAAATCTTGAACAATTACTCCTGTATGAACCTAACGGTTTTAATTGCAATGTATAATGCTTCCCCGTGTAAAATTATTATATTGAATTGTTTGTGTTTTTTCCTTGTCCACCACAGTGATGGCAATTTTAAAGTTAATACAAATTATATAAATTATTAACTACAGGCCTAGTGGAACATTAATCAGTAGAACATCTTTATTGTGACTGTTCCTGACAGATTATGTTCACCATGATGCCCATTAATGCACTGTGTTGTAAGAGCCGATGTCCATTACAGAATCCCCTTTTGTTACTGGTGTCAGGTCTAATTCAGGGCAGCAAACCTCAGTCCAAGTTGAATACGCTTTTGATATTTGCCAGAAAAACACTATTTTGGAAGTGAGGGGTCTCACCTGTTTAATTTTTTTCAAAGTTAGTAGTCTGTATAGCATGTACTGTAAAATGCAAAGTCTGCAATAGTCTTTCTCCCTTTAATGTCATAATTTTGCATAATGGCTGTTTGTGCTACATTGACTAGGTCCATGGATTGCTTAACATAAGTGATTACACTTCCCTATGATTATAAACTCCCTCCATTAGAAATACTGTACAAAAACTTGCAAATGATTTGTTGTTTAAGCTTTCTACTTCATTAGCTACAATACACACTTTACAAGAGTCATTGTCTAAGAGTTAGTAATATTTGTAATGAGCTGTATAATATGGGCCCTTTTACTAAACTTAAAAACAGATGGTATCTGTTAACAACAGTTTATCATGCAAATTGAACCCTAGCAAAAATTTCTTTCAGTGCTTATGTTGCTGTAGGCCAAATCATGGTGTCTTGGTTGTTTTTGATGTAATAGCAAAAGGAAATAATTGTTGTTTTAGACAGTTGTGACAGATGCAAACTAATCATGGTCAAAACTCCCTGAGAAGTAAAAATTCAAGCCTTTTTCTCTGTTGAAAGACTCAGGTTTTCCTCCATGCCTTTAACACACAAATTTGACAAATTTGGAAACTAAATATCACTTTTGCATGTCATTGCAGGTTTTATGGATACATACTTGTGATTTTTTTCATCTCAGTTATGAAGCAGCTGTGAATGGGAATTTCCCTTTTGTGAGGACTTGCACATATTGATTGAAACAAGTGAAAAGATCAGAGGATGTAATATACACATTTTTCTTCTAACTTTGAAAACGAAAGAAAAATTGGATCAGATTCAATCAGCAGTCTTGAAATTATATGATCAAAAGAATCCTCTTGCACAATATATTTGTTGCTAATTGGGGGGGTGGGGAAGACTTTAATATTGAAGTCGAGTCCCCTTTTGTAATACCAATTTTTTCCCCTCAAACTCTACAAAATTAATACTTTCTAACTTGAGGTATTGAGTGCTCTGACTTCTGCTCTTAGAAGAATACGGTCGTGTGTTTCAGTGTGCTGGAAGTAATGCTAACAATAGGCAAAGTCTGAGCGTGTGTCCGGAGTTTTCTGTTTTTTTGATGCTGTCGCTGCACAGTGCCTCTCGGGAAGGTCTCGTGCATTCCCTGCACACCCCACTGCCCGTCACACCTATTTGGGAAGAGGTGTTTTGCCAGTTCGGCTCCTTGCCCGCTTTCCCTCCGGCGGTCTGCCCTATTGCCTTTGACTGGTGGGGCAGAGTAGGAGGCGATATGTGATGGGAACCAGAGAAGACCGAACTCTTAGTTTTGTCGAAGGAAATGCTTGATAATCCCAGCCAGGACATTGATTAAAGCCAGGACCATTCCCGTATGAAGAGGAGCATGGTGGGTGAGCAGCAATGTTGTGCTGGGACTGTGAGGAGCCTTTCCTCTGCTGCAGCTTTCTAACCCAAGCCTGTAGTGTAGGCTGGAGATGATCACGCAGAGGATGCTGTGAAGAGGAGGATCGGGTTTTCACTGTTCTCTGCATGTAGCTTCATCTGTTCCAGGGGCATTGCGGTGTAAGGCTCAGTAACAGCAGTCTTTTGTTCTGAGACACATCCTGAAAGAGCTTTCTCATTCCTCTGTGAACAAGATGTTCATGCTACCTGTTCCAAACAGTTGTTATGGCACCGATTTGTCAACACCAGCCTAACCTGGGTTTGGTACAGATACTAATGACTTTGTGTGCTTCAGCCATGGGTTCTTGTCTATTAGTAGAGAAGCTAGTACAGTCAAGTCCTGGTCTATCACAAAGCTTTCTAGGTGTATCATTGGTGATAACACCAACTTACACTTGAGCTAATCTCTGTATTGTAGCAGAATGTCATGTGAGTAACTATCCAGTTCTCCTTTACCGAGCACCAAGTTGGGCACTTGTCATTCAATAGCACAAAAATCTTTCTACTAGTAATTCTGTATGCATAATTCCCAGTATAAAAGATATTTTGTTTGAAAACTGTTGTTACATGTGTGGTAAAATTAACACCTGTTGAAGCATAGTTTTTTATTTAATAAGCTGTGTAGACTGCTGTAGCCTATTTTTAGCTGTGCAGCCTGATCAGTGCTATTTTAAATCTCAGCCTGTGAAAGGAACAAAGGCCATAGTACTCGTGGTTCTTTTACATTCATGTATCTTAGTGTTGTTGCTCTGAACTGTAATGTTGCTCTCAAATGTTGTGAGCCTAATGGTAGACTTATTTCCCACAATCCCCCAATAAAATTTTGTGCTTCCCAGTCTGGTCTCCTACTAGTGTAACTAGATTAAAAATCGTCTTTCCCCTTACCACTGTTTTTACTCCAGAAACAGTGCCTAGCAGATCGTGGTGCTGGATTACCCCACCCTGCTATCAGTGAACAAAGCAGAGAGCAGATGGGTTGCTGAGGTTCGTTCCAGATGTGTGGGTGGCCAAGACAAGTGTGTGAGCACGAGCTGAGCAGGAGAGCATAAACTCCAACTAACTCCCCTGGATTGAGTTTGTGCTATGCCATGCCTGATGTACTGTCAAGGAATTTCTACAGGTGTTGGTTGATCCTACCTTTTAATAAGGACTTCCACTATTTTTTTCAGTTCTAGAAAGAAAACCAATTTCTTGAAGTGGTTCTGTGCAACTGGGTCGAGGGACTGAGGCGAGTACCTTCAGGTGGAGTCAGGTATGACTTGGTGGCTTCGGGTCAGCTCTCAAAGAAAGGTTAAGAGGCTGGACCACATGCTGTAGAAATGGCTTTGCTAGAGGAAAAGCAGAAAGGCAAGCTGCGGAGTGGTGAGGTTCGATCCATGAGGAAAGCAATGAAGCCCTTCTACCTCTGGACTCGGGTATAAAAATACCTTGATAGCTTTCACTGTGCGTGGTGGGAAAGCCCCCACCTCTACTCTACTGCAGAGCGTTCCTGACTCATGTGAAACACTTCACTGTTGAATCACTTCTCAAAAAAGAGTTGTGGTGAATGGAGTCAAATCCAGTTGGTGGCCGGTCACAAGCAGAGTCCCCCAGGGCTCAGTTTTGGGACAGGTCTTGTTTGACATATTTATTGATGATCTGGATGAGGGGATCGAGTGCTCCCTCAGCAAGTTTGCAGATGACACCAGGCTGAGCCGGAGTGTTGATCTGCTGGAGGGCAGGAGGGCTCTGCAGAGGGATCTGGACAGGCTGGATCCATGGGCCCAGGCCAATTGTGTGAGGTTCAACAAGGCCAAGTGCCGGGTCCTGCACTTGGGTCACAACAACCCCGTGCAACGCTCCAGGCGTGGGGACGAGTGGCTGGAAAGCTGCCCGGCGGAAAAGGACCTGGGGGTGTTGGTCGACAGCCGGCTGAATGTGAGCCGGCAGTGTGCCCAGGTGGCCAAGAAGGCCAACGGCATCCTGGCCTGTATCAGAAATGGTGTGGGCAGCGGGAGTAGGGAGGTGATGGTGCCCCTGTACTCGGCGCTGGTGAGGCCGCACCTCGAATGCTGTGTTCAGTTTTGGGCCCCTCACTCCAAGAAGGACACTGAGGTGCTGGAGCGTGTCCAGAGAAGGGCGACGGAGCTGGTGAGGGGTCTGGAGCACAAGTCTGATGAGGAGCGGCTGAGGGAGCTGGGGGTGTTCAGTCTGGAAAAGAGGAGGCTGAGGGGAGACCTCATTGCTCTCTGCAACTGCCTGAAAGGGGGTGGTGGGGAGGTGGGTGTTGGTCTCTTCTCCCAAGTGACAAGTGATAGGACAAGAGGAGATGGCCTCAAGTTGCACCAGGGGAGGTTCAGGCTGGATATTAGGAAAAATTTCTTTACCAAGAGAGTGGTAAGACACTGGAAGAGGCTGCCCAGGGAGGTGGTGGAGTCACCATCACTGGAGGTGTTCAAGGAACGTGTGGACGTGGCACTGCGGGACATGGTTTAGTGGGCATGGTGGGTTTAGTTGATGGTTGGACTTAATGATCTGACAGGTCTTTTCCAACCTTAATGATTCTGTGAAATGCTAGTGGTTTTTTCTGCCTGTATTTCAGAGCTTGTTACACCATTTTTACTCAGGTTGTAAATGGACTAACACGATTGAAATACGTCAGCATTGTTTATCTGAAGAAAACTGCATTTTAAGTTAAAACAAGCAAAAAACTCAGTAGCCTACACTTCCCACGATGGAGCGGGCAGTGTGTCAAGTGACCTGTTGACTTGAGTTTCCTCTGCGAGCCATGACAAGGCTGACTGCAAACCCAGTGACTTGATGGCTGAGGGACCAATCTCCATGCACAGTGGTGTTGCTCTCTGGCTTCTCCACTGGGTCCAATTAATGTTAGGTCAGCTGTTACTTTGGGAAGGATTTAAAGCTAGAGCCCCTTGTTGCTAGGACTTTGTTTTAGCTTAACCTAAGGCTAGTAATGGCTACAGCTCATTACTAAAGTATGCTTGTTCAGTGGCTTATATAACAATTTATGGACCCAATTAATTTTCTAGTTTGCAGGTGTTCCTGCTAACCAGGGGTCTCTGAAAAGGTGTCAGATTCTGCATAGGTGGTGGAAACTCCTCAGCTCCACCATTTGAGGTGGTTTACCCAGGTCAAGTGATAGATGCTTCTCTTTATGCTTGCTCAGCCTCTTGGGATGTTCCTCTTGTTCTGTCTCATCCACCTCCACCTGTCATTTGTCCAAATTTTGTGTTTTATGGTGGGTCTCAGCCCTTTGCGGTTGGCTTAGGTCATCATGTCCCCTTTCTCCCCTACTCCCACTGCGGAAGATGAGGGGCTGAGGTGGAGGCTGCTGGTTAATTCCAATCACCTGTGAATCAGAAGGCTTTAGCCTCTTGGAGGAGGGATGGCGCTTCTAAAATAGCGGTAGTGGAACTGAATGGTTAATTTTGGCTGTGACACATCGCATGAACAACTAGGGCAGTCCCTACCTCTTGGCGCTGTCGTTTTGGAAGACGTGTTGCATTGCGTTGTGTTTCCTTTGCCCCGTTTGCTGAAACAAATACCAAGGTACGGGTTGCGGTGGATGCTGTCTTCCTCCTGTGCCCCCCAAAACTGGAGGAGCATCTCAGATATGAAATGGGGGGAGAGGGCCAAGCTCCCAGATGTAAAGCCAAGAAACCGGGCAACCCTATTCAGTGAATAAAAATGGGAAATACATTGAAGTCTAGATACAGTATCTTTGTAGTAATAAAAGCAGTAGTACAGATTTACTGGTGAAGGAGTTTTAACTGTAATACTGTGGAATAGTAGGTTATTTTGTGTTCAAGAGCTACATTTATCACAAAAATGATGATATACAAATCACTTCCATATCACAAAATGTTCTTGGTCAAAATTGGCTTGAGGCAAGTGATATCTTCGAGTAAACAGTATATGAAGACCATATCTTAAAATGATAGATCACCTAATTTTGTTCTGACAGAGGTTTTTGCCGCAACAAACATCTGTCACTGAAATACCAATTCAGAGATATGGAAGCCAAATTGTGGAGGTTTTCTGGTATTTGTCACTCCTAACTTAAGAACGCTACTGTTAGTTCTATAGATATTTGAAGATAGTAGGCAGCTTGCGGTTTAAACACCCTAAAGTATTTAGTTAAGTATTTTAAGAGACGTAAGGATCTTTAAATACAGATAGGCAACTTCTGAAGTGCTACACGTTGATTCGGTACAGTAAATGCAAAGCTGATGTGTTGCTGATGCTGTGTAGAAATAGTATGATCTTAAAACGTAGCTCCTGTTGCGCAGTGGAGTTGAAAAATATTTGATGAACTGAGTGTGCTGTTAACTGTATTTTTAGGACAATCGGTGTAAAATGATCCGTAGGTTTTGAATTGGGCCGGGACTGTCATTTTGGTATTTCCAGTATGGGGCTGGCAGAAGCGTAGCTTAAAACCAGACTGCCTCATATAGGGGATTTGGTGCTTCTCTCTTCAGTGGGATGCAGTTCTGTCAGGGCTGCTGCGTTGGGGAAATTGTGCGCTGTATGGAGCTCGTTAGGACCTGGAGGAGAGAGAGGAATCGGTTACTGCAGAGGGTGTGAGTACTAAACACTTCTGATGTGCCCTTTGAAATCAAATTGCTGACCCTGTTCTACAACTGAATATAAAATAAGCATCAAAAATGGAAATTTTGTCTCAAGCATTTAGAGATGTGATTAAATTTTACTTGGTTGATAGATGCTAGCGGTATAAATGCAGTAAAAATCTAAGTATCTATTAAACGATGTATATCTATTTCAATGTAAGTAATTATTTGTATGTGTGTATAGTTAGCACCTAACAAACTAAACAGAAAAAAATGCAAATCCACTACTAAAGTAGTTTTTAAGTCTAGCTTCTGCTGACTTGTGGTAGGAAAATAAAATTTGGCTGCAAACTACCAACATTCTGTGATGTTTTGCAGACAGGATGAAATGGCAAATACCAGGTCCTCAGAGGAGAAAAGCAGTTACTACTCGTGTTAGAAATTTTTCCAAGATCATTATTAGACATCACATATTCTAGCCTAATTTTTCAACGCCACTGATGTTTCTTTAACTCTCTGTTAACAAGAACGTCCCCACCAGTGCAATCGCTTAGGTTCCATTTAAAAGCATTTCTGCCTTTACAGACTGCCTCTGCACAGGGGGGACTTCTCCAGTATAAAAATGTGAATGCATCACTCGTGGAAACTTTAATTTCTTTTCCTGTTCCTTTTTAAATGGTGCTGTGATCAGATCTGAAGTCTGAAAGATCTGCAAGAGCTTTGTTTGCTCCTCAAATACGCTTTTTAAGTTATTTAAATTTCTCAAAGTAAAGCTGTGTTTCATTTAAATTTCTCTGGTTAAACATAACGCAGAAAATAGAAGCCCAATTTGAGCTGGGCAAACTATACACAATGAGCAAGTGAGACGTCGAAGCTGAGTTTTCTTACCTGTGCTATCAGTCCTCATAATTACTTAATGCTTTTTGCTGCATTATTTTACATGCAAACCTTAAGAATATATGCCCTTGTTTTTACGGACATAGTAGTCTGAAATCACATTGAAAAAACAGTAGTAACCTCTCAGTGAAGTCAAGCTGTAAAAAATGCTGCTGGTTCCTAAGAGCAAGTTTGGGGAGGTTAATACACAGACTATTAGGCGTCAGAAGTTTTCATGCAAAAAAAGAATTCTTTTTCTCTGAATTAAAGATCATCTAAAGCATATTTAGAGGTCAGTTTACATAGAATAGGAATTAAAAGCGCTGTATATTACCCTTCAAGAGTATTAAAATTTTAATTATTTGTGGGAAATGTCACAAGAATTCCACAAACAATGACTTTTATTTTTCCCCCATGGCTTTCTGAGTCACCCCTTAAACTTAATCAACATTGCTGGCTGCTTTAATTCAAGGTAATCTCTCAGGACTTGTTTAATTTGGACCAAAAGCGGCCGAACTACTTATCAAGCTTTCCTATGCAGTATCGAGGAAAATAATTCGGTTAAATTTCATGAGGTGCAAATTTAAATGTATGAGAGTCTGCCTTTTCTGTGCCGTAAGGAAGGTTAATTTCCCGCTTCCACGGGAGCCCGGGGGCTTGGGGCGCGGGAGGCAGAGCTGCGGGAGGACGGGAGCGGGGTGGACCCGCCGGCCGTGCCCGCGCATGCGTCCGCAGGAGGGATGGCGATGGAAATGCGGCGGTTGTGTTTTCCTCCGGTTGCCAGGTGAAAAGCGTTGGCTGGTGTCAGAATAGCAGCTCCTGGTGAAGAACTGGCGGTCCTGGGAGCGGACGGTGCTGCAAGAGCCCTGGGCTCCGGGGAAGGGAGGAACGGGTTAAAGAATTCATAAAAAATGAAGGATCCTAATATTAAAGTGGGGGAAAATGTGGGTGAATGACATATTTTTTACACACCTCAACTGTCAACATTTCTAATCAAATCATCTAGCCTTCTTGCTTCTTAAATGATACAAGCAATATTTCCTGTAATAAACACCCCTAAGTCTAATGAGAGGCCCTAAGGCAACTTCAAATGTATGAATTCATTATAATTGAACAACATAATCTGCAGGGCAAAGATGCCTGCTACCCAGTCTTTTAACTTCGCACGGCTTGGGTGTTCTATGAAAAATGTTATACATTTTGTTTACAATGTATTGCTGCTATTTGAAGTATTGTATGTTCCTGTAGTACATAAGATGGGGACGCATAATGGAGGAAAAATCAAGGAGGCAATCTTTCATTTTGTTCTTGTATGAAAAATTCAAAAGACTGAAAACTCACCCAGAGAAATTTTGCAAGCATATTATTTTCCGATGTTTCGATCAATTTGTCTGTCAACCATGCTGAGAGGTGGAAGGGGCCAGCAAAAGCAATTTAGCTTGTGAGGTCCAAAATAGAAATGTTTTAGGAAACCTTGTCACATGTTATTTTTTTATATTAGAACTGCTGTGGTTTTTATTTGCTAGTCATATTATGAAGAGAAATTGGTATCAATCATCTAAATCACCTATGAATATCTGATATAACTATTACTTCTGTGCATATAAATAAGGGAAAAAAAAATTTAAATGAAGCTTTTAAAGCATAGCAAAACCTTTGAGTAGACAACAGGCTCCCTACTTGGGTTTTGCCATTTAAAAAATACCCTGTGCATTTTAATTGATTGTACCCAAGTGACATCATACTGAATCATCTTGCATATGAACATATTGACCTCTCTCTGCCTTTAATTAAGCTGTGATTGCTTTATGATAAGTTTGGTGTGGATTGATAGGTGTGCCAGCCGATGTTTAAACTCCACACGCGCCGCGTGTGTACGTGGCTGTGTAAGGTAGCATACGTGCAGGAGGGAGATTAATTCTCTCATTTGGGGGCTTCCTATTTGTTTCTATGATAAATACAGCTCCTGTCGCTAGTGAACTCTCGTTGATGTGGCTGCAAACTGCAAGGTTAGTAGCAAACAGCAGATTTTGTTCCTGTCCGCTGCGCTTCACTGACACCGAAATGTGGCCACTTCACAAAACGATATGGAGAAAGTTCGTTTAGTACGGTTGGTGACACTTGAGTTTTGGTGAACCAGAGTGACGTACAAAAGCTGTAATAATTCTGCATTAAACAGTTTATCATTAACACACTGTGTAGCTGAAAAATGTCAGCAGTGGTACCTGTATTAAGTGGGTTGTGATTTTTATATATATGCGTGCGTGCCTGAGTGTATTTATAGGAACAAACGTGTGCAGAAGTACGTGTTGAAAGGATTTGCCACTGTTGTTGACTGTGCAAACATGAACAGCCTTTTGGAAGTGGAGGATTTGAGGAAAAAAAAAGGCAAAGGAGAACAGCATGAGTGTTGTGACCCAAAGGGGGACTTCTGTCTGTCTGCCTTTTACTCCTTTCCTGCCCTGGTGCCCATCTGCTGTGACCCACGGGACTGGAAGATGGCTAGGGAAGGTGGTTTCCACAGACCCACCGCAGGTGTACAGTTGGTCAGCTGAAAGCAGGACGTCAGTAAGTTTTACACGGAAGCAAGTCAAAGGCTGGGTGCTTTGGTTGCCCATATTTCAGAAGTGACACTTCCAGGCAAATGCGGGTGAAGGAAATTCTGTAGTTGGCTGTTGAAGGTGTTGAGTTGGGTTGGCCATGAGGGGAAGACGGGGTGGAGAAAATGAGAAAAATACAGGTCATGGGAGAACTGTATTGAGTAAGTGAGATGGAGGGTCTTACGGGTTTTGGAAGAAGCAATGGAGACGTATTTGGGTGTGATAGGGTGGAGAGAGTGGGGTGAATATGGTTTTGTCAATGTTTGAGATGCATGAAGAAGTGAAATACAAAATTTTAGCAGTGTGAGTAGGAGGGCAAGTGAAACTTTTCCAGTTCTGGAAGTGTGATGGACTCCTGTTCATCCAGACTCAGAAGTGGCAAGGATGACACATTATTATGGAATCAGGGAAAAGGGAAAAGATTATTTTTAGAGAAAAGCTGGAGGACTGCTTCTAATTGGAGGAAGCAACAGGAGATCAGGATGCAATGCGATATACAGTAATTATAACTTTGTGAGATACTGTTACAGAAGTAATAACCAAAATTGTGATGTAGAAGAGCATATAGAGTGGGCAAAACGTGTTTTGTGTTCAAAAAACGTGTAGACGTGGCACTGTGGGACATGGTTTAATGGGCATGGTGGGGTTGGGTTGATGGTTGGACTTGATGATCTGACAGGTCTTTTCCAACCGTAGTGATTCTGTGATTCTGTGGCAAGCAGACAGGGAACAGAAACCTAAAGAATGGGAAGGGAAAGCAAAGAAAATGGGGAATAGGAAAAACAACAAATGGAGATAACTAATGTTGTGATCAGTATGGCAGAGGCAGCTGCAAGCTGTGGTTGCAGGACGCAGGGAAGGATAGACCCTCGAGGGCCATGTCCCTAAGGACAGTGAGGAAACACAGTTTACTGCATTAGTATTTTCTCACTGCTGTTTAAATAAAGGAACTCGATAGCATAGATGTCTTTGGAGTTTTGTCAAATATTTGGGGAAATGTTATTTTCCTAAGTTTTCTAGCATTTACTGGGAGGAACAAGCAATGAGTCAGGATTGTCTCTCAACCAGTTGAGTCAGCAATGTCCCTTACAGCGGACAAACTCATTGTCCCATTCTTAATGGACGATACAGTGAGAAATCATCTGCTTTGTTCCTGTTCTTAGTGACAAGAGCAGCACTGGCTGCTTTCAGGTCCTCTGACACTTGTGGCTGTCAGTGACACAGCACGTGTACCGGTCAATGGCGTAGCTTTTTCAGTTGTTTTGTATCTCGCGTCATCTTATCAGCTGCTGGTTGTTTATAGCCCTTAATTTCTTAAGCTCCGTAGCCCTCTGATACTTATATCCTTCATCACTTTTTGCTGCCTCTGAAGGAGATCCTTAAAGTCGATGGCTCTCATGACTGCATGGTAAAGATTGCTGAGAAATTGCCACTCTTACCTTCCGATCAGAGGCTTGTGCTGTTAGGGATAGGGAAAGACAACCCATCTCCTCCTTTGTGCGCTGCTTAGCCGGGTCTTTGATTTTCCCGAGCGTAAAGATTTCTGCTGTTTCCCTTGAGAGACTCTGCTGTGGCTTCGCAGATCTGTGTCACTCCTCCGCCATTCACCGCGGAAGTGCCTCTCGTAATTTCATGCTATCGTTCCGAACTCCATTATATTTACTTACCTAAATAACGCTCCTTGATAGCTGGAGATTATGCATTTTGAAAGATATAAACTGTTTAATTACCACTTTTGCCTACTGTTTGTTAACATTACATGCTGCATGTAGTGTCATGTGAAGCTGGTATGTTTATTTAATTTTCTCTTAAATCAGGTCTCACAGCTTTGATAGTCGTTGCTCTGTAAATTCTGGAAATTGGAATTTTCCAGCAAAGTCAGAAATAAATGGATCACTCCAGTCCAAAGTCCCATGCAAGTGGTGGAAAAAGATGTACTGTATTAGCCAAATATGATGGTCTTTGGGTTTGGAAAGATTAAATTCAAGATGATTTGTTAGGGAGGTCTGTGTAGTTATTTGTAGTTCGTGTCATGGGTAGGGATTTATTGCTGTTCTGAGAAATTTATATTCTTCAAAATAGATAGGCTGTATTTTCCCTATTCCCAACACACAGATGTGAGTGTTGCAGTGGGGAACGGAAATTTTAGTGCTTTTAATATTCTTTGTATTGTGCTTTAGAACAGTTTTGCTTTCTAGTTGAACATTCCTTTTAACAAATCAATACGTTTTTCTGTAGACCTTCAGTTTTGTAGAACTTGCTTTTGCTTTCCTTTGATTTTTATTTTTTTTTTTCTGGCTATGCTTACACTTCTGGTATTAGAAAGCTCAGTATGCTAGAATTTCAGAAATGGCAAATGGTCTCTAAATTTTCTGATAATTCAAGCGTCATCTGAAATAGCTTCAGGGTTTTCCTACTTGTGTGCTAATGCTACTGATGTGTCCAGAGAAAGTCCTTCACTCGTTTAGTTTTGTAGTATGGTGAAACTGTTCTTTTGTAACCTTTTGCTCATGAAGGAGAAAATCAGTATAGGAAAACCTTGGATGGGATAAGGCCTTTGTGGAGAAACTTTTGCTTTTAAAAAAAACCCCTGTAACCTAAAAAATTAAATGGCTTTACCACGTTTTTAGGGTTTGCTTTGTAGCTCCTAAATATTCGAGTATCACTTAGATGAATATTTGGTCAGGGAATGTAGTATCTCTAGATACATTTCATATACTATCCTATAGTTACAGAAATACTTTCAGAACTGCATAGGTAATAAAAAAAATACTTTCCATCATTGACGTTGGCCTCTAAGAATGTGAGAAAATGGATATTTGGATGGAACCGTAAAGCTAAGAGTTATAGTTATCTAGAACTGAAGGCAGGGATTGATCATCACCTTTATTCTTGTTGGCTTAGGGTAAAATGCAGATGTGTGCAAGGCTGACTTCAAAAGTGGTGCAGGAATTCATTTGAGTAGCTCTTAAATTTCTCAGTCATTAAGTTCAGGGTGGAACTGTTAAGGACTGTATGATTTCTCCTTAGCGCAGTGTTTTGCTAAGCTTTACGTAAAGGAGAGGACCAGGGCTCGTGCAACCTTCTCCACTGTTAGAAGTAAGATATTGTTATTCTGCAGGATTGTACGGTGAGGTGGTTGCTGAAAACAGTTTTGAATGCAACTTCAGTGGCCGTTTGTAATAATACCAATTCTAACTTTCCTTTTTTTTCAGGAAATTGTCAAAAATACAGCTCAAATTGGTTCTTCTACACCTTGAATTTCAGTTTGATTTCTGCTGTAGTGAGAGCTCTTTGACTTTTGTCAAGGCCCTCCTTTCCTTCCTCATGGCATTTCATGAATATTAAGTACTAAAATATTGAATGCTTCGAGATTTGTAATTGGAGAAAATACAAATGTGCTTTTCTGTCTCCACCGTCTGGCAGGAAGGATGAATTTTTCTGCCCGGCATTGTAAGAGGAGAGCTCGGTGGAGCTCAAATTTCCGTTTTCTGTGCATGATTTTTTTTTTTAGATTTTATTTTGTTTTTACAAAATATTGGTTTATTGAGAGATGTGTTACCCTCAATTGACATATTGACATTTCCAGGAACTGTGGTTATTGTTTTGAGAAATACAATCCTACACTGACAGATTCCTATCATTATTTGGAACCGTTGCTGAGGGTTAGTGAGACAAGTCTCATAAATAATGAAAGTGAATCATATTGGGGAGAACAGCAGCGAGAAACAGTGGAGTGTACAGTGCTGACACCAGATAATTTTTGCTCAGCCATGACATCATGCAGTGTTAATGTCACGCGTTATGGTGGGGACATTGACTTACAGTATTGACACCCTGTGACGTGATGGTAATTAACTGGTGTCACTAACTACCCATCAGAGTAATTAGCAGCTTGGGGGATAACTAGGCTAACGCTCCATGCCTCCCTGCGTACCGCCCAGCCTCCCTCGGTGTTTGGCTGCAGCAGCAGACACGGATCTACTGGCCGTGCAAGAAATGCACTTGAATGTGGAATATTTTTTACATGCCTTCGAGTAACCTAAATTTTTTTTCTCCATAGTTTCGCAGACTTTATTATTTGACAGCTGTGGAAGAAGTTTCACACTGGACTGCATCTGATTTGCAGTTTTACAGTGAGCAATTGGCAGCGAAGGTGAAAACGAGAAACAAGGCCGGGTGTGGAGAAGTTACGTAAGGCAAAGGCTCATCAGCCTAACCGTGGCTTGACCTGGTTTTGCGACGCGTTTCTCAAGTTAGCAGAGAGCTCTAATTAACCTCCTGTTAAAATAAGTTAAATCATTTCATTTACTCTGGGGTAACAAATTTCTCCCTGCTGTTATTTCTGGAAGCAGGTAAGTTTAATATCAAATGCCCTTTGCATGCCAGAAATGTGTTTCCATTATTATTTAACCTTATTCCTACAATGATGATGCCCCTGTATGTGCTGTGAAAATGCCAGACTTGAAGAGAGGCTAACATACATTGCCATAATTATTTTAATGAGAGAGAATGGAGAAGACACTTCTCTGCCATCTGTCAACAGAAAGCAGTCATATTGCATGCTAGTCTTTATTCACTTATAAATTGTTCTTCAGTACTGAATACGGAATTCTCTATTACTACTTCTAGGTCAACAGCATTTATAATCTTCCCTGGTTCTCTGTGAAGTCTACAAATTATTACTCCAAAGACGCTCATTAATTTTGTGGTCTCGCATATCTAAAATTGTGGCTGCTTCCTGCCTTCGCCCTCCTCAGCAGCCTTGTACGTGCAGAGGGGACAAATGGGTTGCAGGAGCATGTGTGCCACTTTTTAACGTGAAAATCCCATAATCAATAAATGCTCTAGAAAATGTTGAGGATACTTTGCTTTTACTTAATTTATTTCTCACCGGGCTTTTATATTTAAAAAAGAAAATCCCATATAATGCAGTTGGCTGGCAGGTGGCTGGAAAACCTGAGAGAAAGGAGGATTGGCAGTTTTTATATTTTTCCATACGATTATTCTCTTGACTGTTTTTACTGTTACTTTAGTGGCAAGGTATTTGTTTCATACAAAATTAGTAGAAGTCAGCAGTTTTACCCACCCACCTAATAGCCGCCTTGATGATGCTGTGATCTTGCCAATGTAAGATCCCATCATACAGCACTTGTAAAGACTATAGGGTAACGTTGTATGGCTGTGGCTATGCTTTATGATGGCCTTTATTTACATTATTTTTCAACATTTGCCTCTCAGTAATCTGCTCCGTTTAGTGCCTAGAAATGGCACTGGGCTGGACTTGATCTGTGCTTGAGCTCGGCTCCAAAGCGTAGGAAATGTATAGGTTTTTCCGTGTTTCAGAATCCCCTTGTTCACGTTAGTTATAGGGTCACAGCTATAGGTAAATGAAAAGAATCTCATGAAAAGGCCAAAACTTCCAAATAACATTAAGCAGTACGACCACCCCCACCTGTATCTGTTTCTTTAAGTTGCTGCAAGTCCCTTTAACATCTTTCTGCATATTCTTATTTATGAATAACTGATAGGAAGGTGTTGCTTCTCCTCGGTGCTCTTAGGTTGTTTTTCCTCTGTAGCAAGATTGCAGCAAGAGGAGGAGGAAGCAAATTCCGGAACCTTTTCCCATCCCAGAAGTTGTGGGCTCTGGGAGACTTACTTTTCGCCTGGGTGGTGCCCGTGTCCCCTGCAGCCCTCGGCATCGGCGCAGCATTGTGCCCGCGCCATCCTTTACGTCATAGCATCAAGCGGCAGAACTGTTACATAGAACGTCACAACCTTCCTTAAATATTTTTGAAAACACTATTTCCTATAATTTTTTTTTCATGCTCCTGCTGTTCCCGTTTGGAATGAGACTGTGACGCTTGAAGTGAACTTGATTTGCATTGGGGGACTTTGTGATATGGATACAGCTCAAAATACTGACCTAGCCGAAGAACAGTTGATAGTTATCTGAAGCTTCAAGTTACTGTGTGCAGAATAAAAAAATAATATAAAATAACACAGTAAAACTAAAGTTTTACTGGTTTGGCTTTTTGGTAAGCCTACAAAAAGATTTGAAAAGTGAAACTCGGGCTAGTCATTAGCTGGAATAAGGTAGAAGAGAATTAAAACTTCGTAAAGCTTATATGGAAAAAATACTCAGTTTTCAAACTGTTTTTTTAATTTGCCTTATTTAACCACAGTTTAAAACAAAACTAAACTATGATTTTATTGTAATATAAATCCAAATTAGCATGAGGTGTTTTGAGCAATCCTATTCTGTTTTCAGGTGGGTGCTGCAATTGAAAACCAGAGAATAGTGACACTGGTGGTTGTTTTTTTTTTAGCGCTCTGATTTTGAAATGTGAATCTTTTTCTACTTCCCCTGCACAGCCACTACAAATCAGACTTTTCATAGACTGTGTGATATTAATCGCCATGGGGTGGACACCTCTATGCAGGTGCTGTAGCTGTCCCCCTCCTCCAGTTAATTCGGGTTTTAATCTCACTTCCTTTGATTTATTTACTTATGTCATGCGTAATGTGTCTGGCTTCTTGCCCTCACTCTGCTTTCCCTCTTGGATACGTTGCATGCGTTCTTGCTGTTTCATTGTTGTCTTCACCTCTTGCTTTTCTTGGGACGCGCTTGTTTGATATTGTGTTCTCTGATGATGAATTCCTGCAGTTTGCTTACTCATGTTTAACTTTCGGTCGTATTATTACACAAATTGCTTTTGGTGTTTGCTTCAGTTGAAACATGAATCAAAATAACGGTGCTTGCGATACAGGAAAATACGGGCTGTGGCATGGTCATTCTTCATTTTGTTAAATTCCCCTAATTGCATCGTCATCTTCCTGCAGCCTCTTCGGGCGTTGGTACACAGTCCTCCTCCCCTCCCGCAATGGGCTGTTGGGACCTTTATTGGCTCTGAGGATAGCAGATTTTGATGGAGGAGAGGGCAAAAGGAGACTTAAGACAACTTCATGGACTTTGTCACTAAATGGCAAAATTTATAGCATTTTTGGCAGCGTCGAGATGTTTATGCAGGTAATGGTGTGTGCAACATTAGATGCAAAGTAACCCCTGTGCCATAGAGAACGAAACACCCGCTGTGGTGCTGGGAGTTGAAGAGGCGTTCGGCTGGGGTATGGATAGGCTGTAACGCAGTCATCTGTCACGGAGTTTGTCTTGTCCTGTTCCTGAAGCGGTTGGCAGTGACGTCAGTCTGGAGGGACACCGGGTCGTGGGAGCACATGTCTGGTCAGACTCTGATACGATCCAAAAAGTTCGGTGACCTCTTACGTCAAAGCTTAACACAAGGTAATTTCAAAACTGTACTGTTTAATGTGACTTAACCTAGGGTGAAGAACGTAGTGTGTCTTATACACAGAGTAACAAGCAAAACTGCAGCTGCTGTAGGTGAATTCACTTAAATTAACTTTGAAAATGGAATATAATCATGTGAATTCTCCAGCAGCATAGCAAAAGCTACGAAACACAAAGTACATACGGTTTTGTAGGCAGGTACCACATCTTTTTGGTTTCTTTTGACTTGTAGTGGACCTGTAATTCTCATCTAAGCAAAGGTGGTCTGGGGTTTGCATCTACAAAGCTGAACAACACTTGCAGGGTTTACCCAAGTACATGCAGACAAAATCTGAAATTTCCTTAGAAAAAGTAAAAAGCCTCTCGGCTCTGTAGAGATGGCTGGTTACAAAAGCTACTGGAATGCTTGCTGCTTTTTTGATTCATGTTTGCAACATGGGGCGAGGGTTGGCAGTGCTGGTTTTAGCTTCTGTTGCATGAGTTAAGCTGTAGGTTATAGGAAGTGAGGGTGCTCTGGCAGCAGTTCAGCGTCTGCTCTGACAAGGAGAGAAAATGCAATCGCTGTGGACAGCAGTGGCTTTTGGTAACTTCCCAGTGGCCGAGTGAAATACTGGTTTTGCAGCAAAAATACTGAAATGCTTCATTTTCAGATGGAGCTCGCTGGTAGAAGAGGCCTCTCAGTACCTGTAGTAACATCTTTCTGAATTATGCTTTGAATAATTTAGATGAGCTTAGCTGCCTTAGAAAGCAGTAACGAAACAGCAGTATACCTCTGTTTGCGGAACTTACCTGAAGTTTCTAAATGCTCATGTCTTCCCGGCGCCGCGCCGGGCCGGCCAGGCCACCGTCACGCGGCAGCGCTGAAGACAGTCGTTCTGGTTATTTCATGTCTACCTTAAGCTAAATATTGTTTTCTATTTTTATCTATACTGCTGGTTGATCGCTTTTTTTTAGGAGACTGCCAGCAGTTGGAAAATAAACAGGCAAGAATACCTGTTCAAAGGTCTTAAAGACTTGCTGGAAGCTTGGTAAGGGATGAGACGGGCAGGCTCTCTGAATTGCGGGTTATTGTTACACGGCTCAGCCTTTCTGGAGCGTGGATTGAAATAGTGGTGTTCTGATGCTTTCCACTAACAAGGACTTCAGATTTCTTTGTGACCCCTCTGCCCCGGTGCTCTGATCCTCGGGCGTCCCTGGGAGCTGGGCTCGAGGGGAGCCGCGCCAGCCCCGTGGCTGAGCGTCAGCCTGCTGCTTCATAGAAACACTACGGTTGGAAAAGACCTGTCAGATCATCAAGTCCAACCATCAACCAACCCCACCATGCCCACTAAACCATGTCCTGCAGTGCCACATCCACATGTTCCTTGAACACCTGTCCTTGAAGACCTCAAGCCTTCAGGCAAATGGTGCCATTCATTTGAGGGATGTCAGTTAAACACTGGCGGGTTAACTAGTTACCTTATAATTATACATTTTTAAAATTTGAATCTAGAAAAATATTTCAGATCGTTTTTCCATGGTGTGGGTGTGCTGGCCTGACTCACTGGCTTGGTGAAGCCATGTGATTTTTATTTTTCCAACCCGTCCGAACACCTCTGCTGCACTGGCCTTAGTTAAATTTCTCACTGCTTCCTTGCAGAGGAAGCAAGGTCTCTGTTTATCCTCTAGTCAAATGCCTATCTCATTATTCAAGGTACACGTCTGAGGTCAAAGATAATATCACATTTTCAGCAATACAGATGATTCAATGTGAGTCCCAGTTTTCCCAAAGTAAAAGCAAAGTTTGGGTTTTGTAGGGCAAAAGAGGGCGAAGATAGCAAACTTCAGGTTAATTAAATTATTTGAAGCTAACATCGGGGCTCTTGGTTAGAGCTGAGGTAGAGTCCAAATTCATTTTGGTTAGGGGTTAAGCGAGTTGGAAATCCCACCGTGTCCATCTCCGTGCTGCTGGTGGCCTGTCTGTCTCTTTGGGACCTTCCTTACTTCACGGGGGACGGATCCAGAGTAAAACAACGCAATAGTTTTCCTTTCTATTGTGTAGTTTAATATTTCAGTGAATACAGGTGGGTGCTCTGATTATTTTTGCAGTGTTTGGTCCCTTTTCCTGCTCTATGGTCCACTCGCATAAAGTTTGGTATTGAAGCAATGTTATTTCCCAGATTCATTGAATGGGTTTTAAAGTGTAACACCCAACTGTTAAAATTATTGCATCTTTTCCTTCAACACCTTGTCAAATAAAATGTCTCATTACCATGCAAATAGAAATCGTTCCTGTTGCCAGGCAGGCAAAATGTTACTGTACAGATTACAACTTCTTGAACCACAGCAGAACGCCAAACACGACGTTCAGAACAAATGCAACTTCTGATATCCACGCAGCAGTGGTTTGATGGTGTGTGAGTGAGGAGGAAATGTCAGGCTGAGTCCTGAAATTTTAACAACTTAATTCACATTGCAGCACAGTAGTAAGTACATCTAATAACATAAACAAGATGCAGTTGTTAACCGTTCATGTGTCATAATGTTTGATTAAGGACGTTGAGATAGGAGTGAAGTCTTACTCTGTGGAAGACACCAACCTTATCTTGCACCGGGGACACTTGAGCAAGCAGACTTGACACGAGTGGCTGTTGAATTGCGTGTTGTACATGGGGTTTTCACATACTAAAAACATTTATTTCGTGGGTTCTGCAGGAGTATTTGTTTAAAATTTGGGCCTTGGGATCATCAGCCCATATTCCTGTTTAGAGATCCGTTACAGTTAAGAAAAACATTTGTGTGTGTGTCACAAAACCAGTCACTTAGTGCAAGTGACCTGAACCATATGCTCACTCCTAAGTTAGTTTGTAAAGTCAAATACTTTCTATAATACCTAATTCAGAGTAATTCATTGGCAATGAGTGGATAGTAGTTTGTTTCGGAAGTATAGCCATTTCTCCGGACAAAAGTTTGAATGATTTCCAAAACCTCAACCACCTTTTTTATTGCTGTTTATTCTTTTTAGGAAAAATCATTTTGCATGCACACAATTAGCAGTTCTTCTACTGGTGTCTAGTCTTTAATGTAAATATTTTAGCTGTCTGTCTTTGCTGCTCAAAACACTAGAAATGGGTAATTTATCCAAAATAAATATGCAATTTTGAAGCTGATTTTCAAGCAGATGACTGCGAGGAGGTACTGGAAACAAGCCAGTGGCTCCTCATCTTGTAGTTCCCAGGATTAATTTCCTCAGAAGAGCAAAAGGCTACAATGCAAAATTAATTCAATCCACACTAAATGTTTGCATTTGCCAGTCATGTTCCATTCTGTCTAGAAGTGTTCATCCCCTATCTTCTGTAATTGTTTCCATGTCTTTCCTATAGCAGAAAAACAAAACTGGGAAGCCCTACATCTTAACAAATGCTGGTTTCCAAGGCTTGGTGATGCTTCTGCTTCCTTTGGACGAGGGAAATTTTCCTTTCAACTTGTCCAAGAAACGTTTTTGCTTTGTATGGTGAGTTTTCTTAGAAACCAACCGTTCCTTTCCAAAGCATCACCCCTGTGTTATGTTCGAACGCAGTCATTAGGGAGATGGTTTCATCTAATTACAGCACAACCTCGGGGTTGCTTTTTAAAAAGGGGAGATGGGATTCCAGGTATTTCAGGCCCCATTCACCAGGTCAATTTGATATGTATCAAAGAAAACACCTGATTAAGTGAACAAAAATATGCCAGAAAGGAGGAATTTAGATACTGTGTTAGAAACTAAAAACCTGCTCTAAATCTTTTGTCCCAGTCTGCTGAATCAAGATTTTTGTTTTAAGGGATTCCTGTTTCTATAAAATCAAATGTTATTTTAAATGATAGGTTTGAGATGCTTCATTCCTGATACGACTTCTCTGCTAAGCTGCATTAAAATAGCAGATTTTTGTGGGAAAGAATTGGCTAAATGGATGGGATTTCTTCAGCTGTAAATACATTGCAAAAGAGAGCTTTTTGTATTTTTTGAGAATCCTCCTTGTAACAAAGTCACAGTTTGAAGTTCTGGATTTGATAACTGTAGATATTAATATGGGTTAGAAAGTCAGAAATCGCCGTGAGAGCCTTGTCCTTTTGAATCCCCAGTGCCAGAATATTTTTCTGGGAAGCAAAATTGCCTTTTTCATGAAAGAGTCAGAGTGTCACCAACTATGGATGAGTGCTATCAGTTGTCTCGTGAGACTGTTTCATGGAATTTTTATTCTTGCCTCCAAACTGAGGCAGAGTTCCCTCTTCACCTCTCAAATTGAATGAAATAAGAAGCTTTCTGTCTTAACATTTCAAAATCCTCCAATACTTCCAGTCCCTCTTTGTCAGGCACACTTGGGTATTTTTTCCTTTTTATTGACTAAAAATAACTAGAGGTGTTATCCTCCAGTATGAGGCTTGTTGAGTAAGTATCCAAGATAGATTTCTGCTGTTCTTGGCTGAGGAACCACCAAGGAACCTTCTACCCTCCAGAATGCACAACTGTAGACCACAGCAGTTTTCCATGGTACTCACCTGATACCAAATGGCCGATGGTTGGAATTTTACATGGATTCTTAGACCTAGAGTTTTCTGTAAAGGGTCTGATAGTTTGACCCCATCTGTCTGTCTAATGTCTGTATTTACTTTCAGTTAATTCCACAGTTGGATGATTAATGGTAACTGCACTCATGCAAACTCTGGTCACGTGGTCTGCAATTTGCTGTTGAGTTTCTTCTTACTTCTGCCGCATGAGCCGTCAGCATAACATGAGATTTGGCAGAGATTTATCTCCTCCAATGAATGAGGTGTTTTTAGATAGTGTTCTGAAATACAGAAGTATCTGATACCAGACAAAACATTTGTTTTCGAAGTCAAATGGCCACACTCTCGAAGATGCAGCTGAGTCCCCGTAGCGCTGCACTGTTGACTCTTCTCTCAGCAAGGCGTTGAATTAAAGCTTGACTTTCTCAAGAGAACGAAACTCTCTTGCCCCTTGGATCTTTAAGCCACATCTGTTGAGCACTAATAACCCGAAAGTGTCTGTGGCCAGAACTGTTTTAGTGGCAGAGATTTGAATCTATGAACAAGATTTATTTCATATAAAATCCAGCAATATTGATGTCTTCCTGTAATTAGACCTCGTTTATTTTGGTTAAAATGGGTGCTGTAGTAATAATGAGAAGATGCAGAAGGCTCCTAAACTCCTCCACAAGCAGAAACTCCCCTTCAAATGGTCAGAAAATACTTCTTCCCACAAGTGTGCGCTAAACTTTGACCCCTTGAGTGGAACAACTGATGCAGCGGAGGTGAAAGGAGATTTCCAATGTCAAGGTTTATCAGCGAATGAGTTAAGGGTATCTTTTCTAAAAAGAAAGCCGTGCTATGGGGTACAACTGTCCCAGCTGTGCTGGCTGGTGGCAGCATCTGAAGAGTCAGTTCCAGTTGCTCAGAGGCGTTGGTTGCTGGGGCAAATCCCAGTTACTCATATCACGAGAAATGCTGCTTTCCTTCAAGTGCTTGGTATAAATTCTGCTCTCTGTCCCCTAATCACTTGGGCTGATCAGAAATAATGGAAATGTCAGATTAGCATTGTTGGACACAAAAAAAAAAATTGATTTCCAGCTTCCCATGTTCCTCAGACAGATAAACATTGGAAGGTAATGTGACACTGGAATCCGATGGCAACAAAGGAAGAGTGTAAACAATTTTTTTCCGATATTTGTTAGTGGGAGGAATGTGGAATGTCCAGGTCCAGCAGGAAACTCAGCTTTCAAGAATGGGAAATGGGGTTTTCTTTCCAATTTTGTGACGGCCGTGTGCAGATGCAGAACTGGAAAGCTCCATATCCTGTGCTGCTGTAACCCCAAATGACAAACAGAGCGGAATATCTGACTTAAACATATTTGGTTCATTGCTTTTTAAGTTGTCTGTACGTACAGTTGTGTACAGGCAGCTGAGCCTGAAGAAGTAAGTTTTTATAATTATGCACCTCGAAAAAAGACAATCTAAGTGTAAACCCTGGCATACTCTTAACGATAATAGTGTGAAAAACACTGTTCTGAGGAGACAAAAATGTGTATTGGTGCGTTTTGGACTATTCCCATATGACCTGCACAGGCAACATGAGAAGTGGCAGCATAACTGTAAACAGAGAGGCCAAGGACCCTGAGCCTCTGCTTCGCAGGCGGCTCCCAACACCACTGTTGTTATTCACAGAAAAAATTACTGTCAAAAAAACCCACTTTGTAAAGCTGTAATAAATCCAACAGACCGAGTGTCTGTTCCTTGGTATGTTAGATGGAGGCTGTGTATTAAATAAAATATCCAGGATGCTTTGGTTTGCTGTATTTGGAGAAAGTCTGAGATTTAAATCCCACGGTTCCTTTGTGGACGTGTGTCTATATGTGTGTATTTTTTCACAGTATGAGGGATTTCTGCTTCCCACTGGCTGCCAGATAGCTCTGTCCGTTTTGGGTTTGGGGGGTCGGGGGGGAGGTTTGCAGACTTAAGCTGCGTGGGCACCTTTCAGTGTTGATGAAGCTATTGCTACATTTTCCAGGTCTGTTCATTTTATCAGCAGCATGCGTATTCCAGTGTCAAGTAAGAAAATATTTCTTAAATTCAAAAAGTTCGACATTTTCCTGTCTCTGTAGGAAAGGTACCAAAATGGGGGGTTTGAACCTCAGGATGGTTCAGTGGGTTCAGTGTCGCTGAATTACATTGAATAATCCAATCCTAAAACCTTTAACTGCCCTAAGAGTTGGAAATAGAGCGTTGAATTTTACTGCGGCTATCTGTTTTAAGGAGACGATTGACCTCTTCTTAGGCTTTGTAAAATAGCTTAACCTGTAGGTCAGGTTTATCGTACGGATTCAGGTCTATTAGTACAGCTTGCCCAAATGCAGAGACTCTGGTTGAAGTAGTTGTATATCCTCCAATCCAGCTATTCTTGGAGGGTGAAAATGGTGGCAATGAGACAACCAGGATACACAAAGGCCTAAAAATTATAGAGCCTTCTATTTCTGTAAGGAGGATTTGTTCGAGGGGGGATCTCATTTACTTTACAGCCAGGGAGCTCTGCCATCAGCATTGCCAAGCGATGTCTTCCCAAGCCGGGAAGGGACACACAGAACTTACAAGTGCGGCAAAGAATGAGTTGAAAATATTTTGGAAATGTCTCAATTGTCCCCTGTCCCTCAGGCTTAAGGTGGTCTCCCAAAAGCTCTATCTATAGGCTCTTTATGTTCTTACACAACCCGCCCCTCAGGGGGTTGATTTATATACCAGCGCTGTTCTCACATGTGGCTTCATGGACAGATTTTTATGATTTTTATGTAAAAGTATTTTGAGTGTACAATAATTGTGAAGAAATTCACAACATGTAAGCAACTTCTCCCAGAGTAAACTCATTTTAATGTGGGTTAAGGATTTTTAGTTCCTGATTTCTGGGCATGAAATAAGCTTATCTTCACATGGCAATTTTCAAGATTTGTTGCACCAAATTATTTTGACTTCCTTTTGCCTTAATCCCACTAACAGTAAAGAGGGGATATTATATGCCCAGAATATTCACAGGGCGGTAATACAATTCTACCTGCCATTGAACGTGGGAATTTAAAGAGACAAACACTTCTTTACTTCCTACTTTTGTGGTAGGAGAGGATTTGTGGTATTAGGGATATGGTTTCTCCATTTAAACATGCATGAGGCAAAAGGACAGTTCCACCTGTAAATGCCAGAGCAGTCACCTGGAGTTGTTTTGATTGTAGGAGGTATGCAAGAGCTTCAAAAATAAGGAATACCATAATATTGTTCAGATTAATTACTAAATCTGGTGTTTCCAGTAACTAAGGTTAATCTCTTCTACCACACTGCATGCCATAAAGCCACATATCATGGATAAAGCGAAGATATACTGGTGGTCTAGCGTTACCAAAGACGGATCGTGTATAAAAGGTAGTGCAGTTGTTGAGCACAGATGTGTTGTAAGGAAATTAGAAATTTCTAAGAGGTACAATATAATCTTGCACTGAAGTAGGGAAATACCAGTCGAGGAAATCCGGCAAAAAATAGATCTTCCTTAGGAGTCCGGATAGTTCACTTGGAAAACTGGGCGTCCCACCTGATGAAGGCAGCTGGCTCTGGTTGTACCAGGAGCCTCGGCGGTTTTATAAACATTCATTTTTATTAAGTGTTCTGATTGCCTCAAGTGACATATCTAAGAATTTACTCACTCTTTATTCTCCTCTTGTTAACTACCAAATAACAGTTTGTCATAAACTTGCTTTTCTTCATTTTAAAAATTCGTAAGACTTCAAATGAAGGTAACAAGTGCCTCTAAGATAAAGCGTTCCCATCAGCGGGACGGAGCAGAGTCTAGAACATCCTAGTCTATGGGCGTCCTATCTCTAGGACATAAGGAGGCTTCAACTCCTCAGGCACCTGCTTGGGGACAAATGCAGCAAAACCGTTACAACGAGCTGGCGGTTATGTGAGGTGGGGAAAAGGGGGGAAGAAGCTCTTAGATTTTTATTCTGATGCGGTAGTATTGAGTCGTGATACAAAGCTGTAAGGCAGAATAAGCATGAGTGATGTGGAAGTGATGAACCACAATCCCCAAGAATAGACAGGAAAATCTGCCAAAGGAGAGCAGCGCCCTTCAAGAAAACAGGGTTTAATAATCTCAGATGGGTATCTGAGCTCTGATGGGGGGGAAGTTTAAGACAAACGTAAGATCCGCCACTAATCAAAGGGGAGGGAATTTTCAGTGTAGGGAAGAGGAAGAGGATCGGTGGAACCTGCGTGGCTATGTTGAGCTGGACATTCAGAGACTTGAAACACAAGAAAGAAAAGAGAACAAGGGCAGCTCACTTCAAAAGAAAGAGTACAAATGGAACAGTACCAGTGTACAAGGACAAAATAAGGAAGTAAGGCACAAAATAAGATGGAACTAGCAAGAGACATACAGAAATCGATTGGTAAGTACATTAGTAATAAGAGGAAGACCAAGTAAAGTGTTTGGTCTGCTACTTGAGGGAAGCAGGGAGCTATTAGCAAATGAGACTGAAGTGTTCAATGACTTTTTGCATTTGTTTTCAATTAAAAAAAAAAGTGAGCAGATGGTTAGCACAATTAATACCGGCAGAAAATGGGTAAGACCTCAGCCTAGGAGATCTACTGTTAGAGTCCTGCCTGTTTGAAAAGGCCTGATGATTTTAATCTGAGGATACTTAAGGGACTGGCTAAAGCACTTGTAGTCACACCAGCAGTCCCTTTTGGATATTCACAGAGGCTGGGCGAGCTTTCGGATCAAATGGGGAGAAGCATGTAGCCTCTACCATTAGTAGAGGGCCTCGGGTAAAGGATAACATTAATCTGGGAAGTGGTAGGACTTGGTTTTCCTTTGTGGTGTTCTAAATTTTTTATTGCAAGCACTTGGATGGTAACAAGGAAGGGTGCAGCAGCCATCGTGGATCTGGCAAATTACGGTTTTATCAATTTACTTTTTGCGTATCAGGCTTTTTACATCAGTGAGAAGAGCAAGACATTTTGATTTTTAGTAAGACTTTGGATATCCTCAGATGGCATTCTTGCTGGCATCTAAAGAAATGGCTTGAGCTAGCAGGTGGCATCAAGGTAGGAGGGAATGGAGATTGTAATACAAGATAGAGTCAGTGTTTGAAATAATTCTCACACGTCGACAAAACAGTCTTAAATAAAGGTAATGCAGCTGAAAATTGTCAAATATTCAGTAAAGGTCTTGATAAAGACTAACCAACTACCAAATACAAGGCAGACAACTCACAGATAGCCTTTCAGCAGGAAGGGACATGCAGATGGTCAATGCCGGTTGACGCCTGGGCCGGTGAAAAGCCTAATGTGTGAGTTGGTGAAGTCTTGCTCTTCTGAGTGTAGGGTGTACTGTCCTGAGACATGGACAGAGAAATAGGCTCAACTGAGTATCCAGTATCCAGTCCACTCAGTAGGGGCTTCTGTGAAATCCATGACTGGGTCTAGAAAGTGTTGTGTATGAAGTGGGGGGGAAATCATCTGTTGAGATGCCTGTGCAGAAGAGGTCAGAAAGATTTAAATTGGAGCAGGAGACTTCCTGACGGGGAATCACAAAACCTCTGCTGATGTTCTGGAGCGAACTGTCCAAAAAGGTTGTGAAGCCCCTTCAAGGTAGGGTTGTGGGGAAAAGCTGAACAAGTCTGTCGGGAAAGATGCATATGCGTTTGATTCTGCATTGGGATGACTGCTTTGGCAGAAGACTTTCCAGAGTACTTTTTTCCAGAGCCTTATTTTTCTGTAATTCTGTGATTTCTGTGTTTACTTAATGGGTTGGATTAGGGCCTTCTACAGGTTAGTTGGACTTGCTTTGATTTGGTTTTTATCATTAAGATAACATTTGAACCGAAAATGCAACTTTATGACTAAGCCAAAATTATATTTTGCATTTAATTTCCTAGCTGTTAAGCTTGCTTCAAGGAAGCTTGAAAGTTTTAGGAAGTATTAAGAAAAGAACAATAATCAAGGAGACAGCATAAAAGAACTTGTTTTATTAGATTATAGTGCTAGCAATTACTTAACACATACAAATTATGAAATGTATCTTGGTGTGTAGGTAACGTATTTTAAGGTCTGGTGTTTAAGTTCGTGTAGAGTTCTACTTAAAATTAGAAATGCATGTTTTATGGTAGATTACCATGTGCATCACTGTAACTAGTTTACTTTCTGGAGTTACTACGCACAAATGCCAGTAGTATATAACGCTATCATAAAATGGAGCGCATAGAAAATGTGTTCCGTGTAGAATTACTGAGCCTATCAAAATAAATATGGTGCCTTTCTTTATCATCAGTATTAAAAGCCATGTGAGTTCTTTATTGTCACAGGAAGAATTTGTCATTTCAAGCTTTAACGGTCTGAGCCACATCTTTGGTTTGTCTGAAGTTGACCATCCAGCACAATAATACCTTTTATTTACTGCCACAGTGGGGTTCCACAGGGGTCAAGTCCTGAGTTGGCCTAAAGTTTTAAGAGAGGTGCTGCAATGAAATTCTGCTAACCTTCAGTTAAGGAAAGGTTTAATTAAAATTCTAAGTGCAAAATTAGGGATTTATTTGGGAAAATATTAGAAATAACTAGCAAGGAAGGGTAACGGCAATTTTAATTATGAAGGGGAGTAGTGGGAAAGTCTCATATATGTGAGACAGTCTGTTATGGGTCAGCATCGTGGTGTTTGGGGAGCCGCTAAGAAATATTGTGCAAAGAATGATAAACAGCTCATCTGTTACTGTAGGTAAATTTTATGTCTGCCCTGGGCTAGAAGCCTCCTTCGGTCTCTAGGCTGAAAATGCAAAGGGCGCCGGTAAGTTGAGCATACGCCTGTCTTCAGGGGTGGTAGTTAGGTGTTTTCTGAGCCTCCTTTTCTGCTTGTTGAACCAATCTGAAAACGATCCATTACTGTAATTAGGGTATGTATTTAGAAATGTAATGAACTAAATTAGGTAAACATCTGCATTGCTTTTCACAAACCTGGCCGCTTTTCCTGCTGCCTCCTCAGTCAGGGTGGCAGCGGGCATCGTCCCGCCGGGGCGGCGAGGGCTGGGGGACCACGGCGATGCAGGTGCCCTTCCTCCTCTGGGAAAACGGTGGCCACTGCCAAAAATGCTGCCACAGCTTTGCGGGAAGAATTAAAATACAAGTAATTTTGGGAGACAAAGGTAATGATAACACCACAGTTGTGTCTATAGATATCGGTTGGGCTTTGGTTAGGCTTGAGACAGGTGTGTTAACCCCTTCTTTGGTCCAGTGTAATGGTGCCTTATTTAGAAATAAATTATTTACGCCTTTGTATCTTTCAGTTGATTTTTCCCTTGTTCCAGGCTTGAGGCGTTTTGTTTCCTATAGCAGAGCTTGATCTGCTCCACTTCTGCTGTAATGTTTAATCCAAGGAAAAATTTGTGATGTTTGTGTCTAAAATAAGAGAGATTCTCTTTGTATCGCCCAAGGCTCCAGAGTCCTTACGTCCCCTGGTGTACCCCCGTGCCAGATTGAGT